>NC_052639.1:16182665-16434102 GCF_016161935.1 Mauremys reevesii
GCAGGGTGGCTGACGGAGAGGAGCGGATAGCAGAGTGGCTGACGGAGAGGAGCGGATAGCAGGGTGGCTGACGGAGAGGAGCGGATAGCAGGGTGGCTGGCGGAGAGGAGCGGATAGCAGGGTGGCTGACGGAGAGGAGCGGATAGCAGGGTGGCTGACGGAGAGGAGCGGATAGCAGGGTGGCTGGCGGAGAGGAGCGGATAGCAGGGTGGCTGGCGGAGAGGAGCGGATAGCAGTGTGGCTGACGGAGAGGAGCGGATAGCAGGGTGGCTGGCGGAGAGGAGCGGATAGCAGGGTGGCTGACGGAGAGGAGCGGATAGCAGGGTGGCTGGCGGAGAGGAGCGGATAGCAGGGTGGCTGGCGGAGAGGAGCGGATAGCAGGGTGGCTGGCGGAGCAGCAGATATCAGGGTGGCTGACGGAGAGGAGCGGATAGCAGGGTGGCTGACGGAGAGGAGCGGATAGCAGGGTGGCTGGCGGAGAGGAGCGGATAGCAGGGTGGCTGGGGAGAGGAGCGGATAGCAGGGTGGCTGGCGGAGAGGAGCGGATAGCAGGGTGGCTGACGGAGAGGAGCGGATAGCAGGGTGGCTGGCGGAGAGGAGCGGATAGCAGGGTGGCTGACGGAGAGGAGCGGATAGCAGGGTGGCTGACGGAGAGGAGCGGATAGCAGGGTGGCTGGCGGAGAGGAGCGGATAGCAGGGTGGCTGGCGGAGAGGAGCGGATAGCAGGGTGGCTGGCGGAGAGGAGCGGATAGCAGGGTGGCTGGCGGAGAGGAGCGGATAGCAGGGTGGCTGACGGAGAGGAGCGGATAGCAGGGTGGCTGGCGGAGAGGAGCGGATAGCAGGGTGGCTGGCGGAGAGGAGCGGATAGCAGGGAGGCTGACGGAGAGGAGCGGATAGCAGGGTGGCTGACGGAGAGGAGCGGATAGCAGGGTGGCTGACGGAGAGGAGCGGATAGCAGGGTGGCTGGCGGAGAGGAGCGGATAGCAGGTTGGATGACGGAGAGGAGCGGATAGCAGGGTGGCTGACGGAGAGGAGCGGATAGCAGGGTGGCTGGCGGAGAGGAGCGGATAGCAGGGTGGCTGACGGAGAGGAGCGGATAGCAGGGTGGCTGGCGGAGAGGAGAGGAGCGGAGAGCAGGGTGGCTGACGGAGAGGAGCGAATAGCAGGGTGGCTGGGGAGAGGAGCGGATAGCAGGGTGGCTGGCGGAGAGGAGCGGATAGCAGGGTGGCTGACGGAGAGGAGCGGATAGCAGGGTGGCTGGCGGAGAGGAGCGGATAGCAGGTGGCTGACTCAGAGGAGCGGATAGCAGGGTGGCTGACGGAGAGGAGCGGATAGCAGGGTGGCTGACGGAGAGGAGCGGATAGCAGTGTGGCTGGCGGAGAGGAGCGGATAGCAGGGTGGCTGGCGGAGAGGAGCGGATAGCAGGGTGGCTGACGGAGAGGAGCGGATAGCAGGGTGGCTGGCGGAGAGGAGCGGATAGCAGGGTGGCTGGCGGAGAGGAGCGGATAGCAGGGTGGCTGACGGAGAGGAGCGGATAGCAGGGTGGCTGACGGAGAGGAGCGGATAGCAGGGTGGCTGGCGGAGAGGAGCGGATAGCAGGGTGGCTGACGGAGAGGAGCGGATAGCAGGGTGGCTGGCGGAGAGGAGCGGATAGCAGGGTGGCTGGCAGAGAGGAGCGGATAGCAGAGTGGCCGACGGAGAGGAGCGGATAGCAGGGTGGCCGGTGGAGAGGAGCGGATAGCAGGGTGGCTGGCGGAGAGGAGCGGATAGCAGGGTGGCTGACTCAGAGGAGCGGATAGCAGGGTGGCTGACGGAGAGGAGCGGATAGCAGGGTGGCTGGCGGAGAGGAGCGGATAGCAGGGTGGCTGACGGAGAGGAGCGGATAGCAGGGTGGCTGGCGGAGAGGAGCGGATAGCAGGGTGGCTGGCGGAGAGGAGCGGATAGCAGGGTGGCTGACGGAGAGGAGCGGATAGCAGGGTGGCTGGCGGAGAGGAGCGGATAGCAGGGTGGCTGGCGGAGAGGAGCGGATAGCAGAGTGGCTGACTCAGAGGAGCGGATAGCAGAATGGCTGACGGAGAGGAGCGGATAGCAGGGTGGCTGGGGGAGAGGAGCGGATAGCAGGGTGGCTGACGGAGAGGAGCGGATAGCAGGGTGGCTGACGCAGAGGAGCGGATAGCAGGGTGGCTGGCGGAGAGGAGCGGATAGCAGGGTGGCTGACTCAGAGGAGCGGATAGCAGGGTGGCTGACGGAGAGGAGCGGATAGCAGGGTGGCTGGGGGAGAGGAGCGGATAGCATGGTGGCTGACTCAGAGGAGCGGATAGCAGGGTGGCTGACGGAGAGGAGCGGATAGCAGGGTGGCTGGCGGAGAGGAGCGGATAGCAGGTGGCTGGCGGAGAGGAGCGGATAGCAGGGTGGCTGGCGGAGAGGAGCGGATAGCAGCTGGCTGGCGGAGAGGAGCGGATAGCAGTGTGGCTGGAAGAGAGGAGCGGATAGCAGGGTGGCTGGCGGAGAGGAGCGGATAGCAGGGTGGCTGGCGGAGAGGAGCGGATAGCAGGGTGGCTGGCGGAGAGGAGCGGATAGCAGGGTGGCTGGCGGAGGAGCGGATAGCAGGGTGGCTGGCGGAGAGGAGCGGATAGCAGGGTGGCTGACGGAGAGGAGCGGATAGCAGGGTGGCTGGCGGAGAGGAGCGGATAGCAGGGTGGCTGGCGGAGAGGAGCGGATAGCAGGGTGGCTGACGGAGAGGAGCGGATAGCAGGGTGGCTGGCGGAGAGGAGCGGATAGCAGGGTGGCTGACGGAGAGGAGCGGATAGCAGGGTGGCTGACGGAGAGGAGCGGATAGCAGGGTGGCTGGAGGAGAGGAGCGGATAGCAGGGTGGCTGGCGGAGAGGAGCGGATAGCAGGGTGGCTGGCGGAGAGGAGCGGATAGCAGGGTGGCTGGCGGAGAGGAGCGGATAGCAGAGTGGGTGACACAGAGGAGCGGATAGCAGAGTGGCTGACTCAGAGGAGCGGATAGCAGGGTGGCTGACGGAGAGGAGCGGATAGCAGGGTGGCTGACGGAGAGGAGCGGATAGCAGGGTGGCTGGCGGAGAGGAGCGGATAGCAGGGTGGCTGGCGGAGAGGAGCGGATAGCAGGGTGGCTGGTGGAGAGGAGCGGATAGCAGGGTGGCTGGCGGAGAGGAGCGGATAGCAGGGTGGCTGACGGAGAGGAGCGGATAGCAGTGTGGCTGGCGGAGAGGAGCGGATAGCAGGGTGGCTGGCGGAGAGGAGCGGATAGCAGGGTGGCTGACGGAGAGGAGCGGATAGCAGGGTGGCTGGCGGAGAGGAGCGGATAGCAGGGTGGCTGGCGGAGAGGAGCGGATAGCAGGGTGGCTGACGGAGAGGAGCGGATAGCAGGGTGGCTGACGGAGAGGAGCGGATAGCAGGGTGGCTGGCGGAGAGGAGCGGATAGCAGGTGGCTGACTCAGAGGAGCGGATAGCAGGGTGGCTGGCGGAGAGGAGCGGATAGCAGGGTGGCTGGGGAGAGGAGCGGATAGCAGGTGGCTGACGGAGAGGAGCGGATAGCAGGGTGGCTGGCGGAGAGGAGCGGATAGCAGGGTGGCTGGCGGAGAGGAGCGGATAGCAGGGTGGCTGGCGGAGAGGAGCGGATAGCAGGGTGGCTGACGGAGAGGAGCGGATAGCAGGGTGGCTGGCGGAGAGGAGCGGATAGCAGGTGGCTGACTCAGAGGAGCGGATAGCAGGTGGCTGACTCAGAGGAGCGGATAGCAGGGTGGCTGGCGGAGAGGAGCGGATAGCAGGGTGGCTGACGGAGAGGAGCGGATAGCAGGGTGGCTGGCAGAGAGGAGCGGATAGCAGGGTGGCTGACGGAGAGGAGCGGATAGCAGGGTGGCTGGCGGAGAGGAGCGGATAGCAGGGTGGCTGGCGGAGAGGAGCGGATAGCAGGGTGGCTGGCGGAGAGGAGCGGATAGCAGGGTGGCTGGCGGAGAGGAGCGGATAGCAGGGTGGCTGACGGAGGAGCGGATAGCAGAGTGGCTGACGGAGAGGAGCGGATAGCAGGGTGGCTGACGGAGAGGAGCGGATAGCAGGGTGGCTGGCGGAGAGGAGCGGATAGCAGGGTGGCTGACGGAGAGGAGCGGATAGCAGAGTGGCTGACGGAGAGGAGCGGATAGCAGGGTGGCTGACGGAGAGGAGCGGATAGCAGGGTGGCTGGCGGAGAGGAGCGGATAGCAGGGTGGCTGGCGGAGGTGAGCGGATAGCAGGGTGGCTGACGGAGAGGAGCGGATAGCAGGGTGGCTGACGGAGAGGAGCGGATAGAAAGCAGGGTGGCTGGCGGAGAGGAGCGGATAGCAGGGTGGCTGACGGAGAGGAGCGGATAGCAGGGTGGCTGGCGGAGAGGAGCGGATAGCAGGGTGGCTGGAGAGGAGCGGATAGCAGGGTGGCTGACGGAGAGGAGCGGATAGCAGGGTGGCTGACGGAGAGGAGCGGATAGCAGGGTGGCTGGCGGAGAGGAGCGGATAGCAGGGTGGCTGGCGGAGAGGAGCGGATAGCAGGGTGGCTGACTCAGAGGAGCGGATAGCAGGGTGGCTGGCGGAGAGGAGCGGATAGCAGGGTGGCTGGCGGAGAGGAGCGGATAGCAGGGTGGCTGGCGGAGAGGAGCGGATAGCAGGGTGGCTGACGGAGAGGAGCGGATAGCAGGGTGGCTGGCGGAGAGGAGCGGATAGCAGGGTGGATGACGGAGAGGAGCGGATAGCAGGGTGGCTGACGGAGAGAAGCGGATAGCAAGGTGGCTGGCGGAGAGGAGCGGATAGCAGGGTGGCTGACGGAGAGGAGCGGATAGCAGGGTGGCTGACGGAGAGGAGCGGATAGCAGGTTGGCTGGCGGAGAGGAGCGGATAGCAGGGTGGCTGGCTCCGAGGAGCGGATAGCAGGGTGGCTGGCGGAGAGGAGCGGATAGCAGGGTGGCTGGCGGAGAGGAGCGGATAGCAGGGTGGCTGACGGAGAGGAGCGGATAGCAGGGTGGCTGGCGGAGAGGAGCGGATAGCAGGGTGGCTGACGGAGAGGAGCGGATAGCAGGGTGGCTGACGGAGAGGAGCGGATAGCAGGGTGGCTGACGGAGAGGAGCGGATAGCAGGGTGGCTGGCGGAGAGGAGCGGATAGCAGGGTGGCTGGCGGAGAGGAGCGGATAGCAGGGTGGCTGGCGGAGAGGAGCGGATAGCAGGGTGGCTGACGGAGAGGAGCGGATAGCAGGGTGGCTGGCGGAGAGGAGCGGATAGCAGGGTGGCTGACGGAGAGGAGCGGATAGCAGGGTGGCTGACGGAGAGGAGCGGATAGCAGGGTGGCTGGCGGAGAGGAGCGGATAGCAGGGTGGCTGACTCAGAGGAGCGGATAGCAGGGTGGCTGACGGAGAGGAGCGGATAGCAGGGTGGCTGACGGAGAGGAGCGGATAGCAGGGTGGCTGGAGGAGAGGAGCGGATAGCAGGGTGGCTGGCGGAGAGGAGCGGATAGCAGGGTGGCTGACGGAGAGGAGCGGATAGCAGGGTGGCTGACGGAGAGGAGCGGATAGCAGGGTGGCTGACGGAGAGGAGCGGATAGCAGGGTGGATGACGGAGAGGAGCGGATAGCACGGTGGATGACGGAGAGGAGCGGATAGCAGGGTGGCTGACGGAGAGGAGCGGATAGCAGGGTGGCTGGCGGAGAGGAGCGGATAGCAGGGTGGCTGGCGGAGAGGAGCGGATAGCAGGGTGGCTGACGGAGAGGAGCGGATAGCAGGGTGGCTGGCGGAGAGGAGCGGATAGCAGGGTGGCTGGCGGAGAGGAGCGGATAGCAGGGTGGCTGACGGAGAGGAGCGGATAGCAGGGTGGCTGGCGGAGAGGAGCGGATAGCAGGGTGGCTGGCGGAGAGGAGCGGATAGCAGGGTGGGTGACAGAGGAGCGGATAGCAGGGTGGCTGACGGAGAGGAGCGGATAGCAGGGTGGCTGGCGGAGAGGAGCGGATAGCAGGGTGGCTGGCGGAGAGGAGCGGATAGCAGGGTGGCTGGCGGAGAGGAGCGGATAGCAGGGTGGCTGACGGAGAGGAGCGGATAGCAGGGTGGCTGACGGAGAGGAGCGGATAGCAAGGGTGCTGACGGAGAGGAGCGGATACGAGAGTCAGTGACGGAGAGGAGGCGATAGCAGGGTGACTGACGGAGAGGAGCGGATAGCAGGGTGGCTGGCGGAGAGGAGCGGATAGCAGGGTGGCTGACGGAGAGGAGCGGATAGCAGGGTGGCTGGCGGAGAGGAGCGGATAGCAGGGTGGCTGACGGAGAGGAGCGGATAGCAGGGTGGCTGGCGGAGAGGAGCGGATAGCAGGGTGGCTGACTCAGAGGAGCGGATAGCAGGTTGGCTGACGGAGAGGAGCGGATAGCAGGGTGGCTGACGGAGAGGAGCGGATAGCAGGGTGGCTGACGGAGAGGAGCGGATAGCAGGGTGGCTGGCGGAGAGGAGCGGATAGCAGAGTGGCTGGCGGAGAGGAGCGGATAGCAGGGTGGCTGGCGGAGAGGAGCGGATAGCAGGGTGGCTGACGGAGAGGAGCGGATAGCAGGGTGGCTGACGGAGAGGAGCGGATAGCAGGGTGGCTGACGGAGAGGAGCGGATAGCAGGTGGCTGGCGGAGAGGAGCGGATAGAGGTGTGGCTGTCGGAGAGGAGCGGATAGCAGGGTGGCTGGCGGAGAGGAGCGGATAGCAGGGTGGCTGACGGAGAGGAGCGGATAGCAGGGTGGCTGACGGAGAGGAGCGGATAGCAGGGTGGCTGGCGGAGAGGAGCGGATAGCAGGGTGGCTGACTCAGAGGAGCGGATAGCAGGGTGGCTGGTGGAGAGGAGCGGATAGCAGGGTGGCTGGCGGAGAGGAGCGGATAGCAGGGTGGCTGGCGGAGAGGAGCGGATAGCAGGGTGGCTGACGGAGAGGAGCGGATAGCAGGGTGGCTGACGGAGAGGAGCGGATAGCAGGGTGGCTGGCGGAGAGGAGCGGATAGCAGGGTGGCTGACGGAGAGGAGCGGATAGCAGGGTGGCTGGCGGAGAGGAGCGGATAGCAGGGTGGCTGACGGAGAGGAGCGGATAGCAGGGTGGCTGACGGAGAGGAGCGGATAGCAGGGTGGCTGGCGGAGAGGAGCGGATAGCAGGGTGGCTGGCGGAGAGGAGCGGATAGCAGGGTGGCTGACGGAGAGGAGCGGATAGCAGGGTGGCTGACGGAGAGGAGCTGATAGAAGAGTGGCTGACGGAGAGGAGCGGATAGCAGGGTGGCTGGCAGAGTTGAGCGGATAGCAGAGTGGCTGACTCAGAGGAGCGGATAGCAGGGTGGCTGGCGGAGAGGAGCGGATAGCAGGGTGGCTGGCGGAGAGGAGCGGATAGCAGGGTGGCTGGCGGAGAGGAGCGGATAGCAGGGTGGCTGGCGGAGAGGAGCGGATAGCAGGGTGGCTGACAGAGGGGAGCGGATAGCAGGGTGGCTGGCGGAGAGGAGCGGATAGCAGGGTGGCTGGCGGAGAGGAGCGGATAGCAGGGTGGCTGGCGGAGGAGCGGATAGCAGGGTGGCTGACGGAGAGGAGCGGATAGCAAGGTGGCTGGCGGAGAGGAGCGGATAGCAGGGTGGCTGACGGAGAGGAGCGGATAGCAGGGTGGCTGACGGAGAGGAGCGGATAGCAGGGTGGCTGGGGGAGAGTAGCGGTAAGCAGGGTGGGTGACGGAGAGGAGGGGATAGCAGGGTGGCTGGAGAGGAGCGGATAGCAGGGTGGCTGGCGGAGAGGAGCGGATAGCAGGGTGGCTGGCGGAGAGGAGCGGATAGCAGGGTGGCTGGCGGAGAGGAGCGGATAGCAGGGTGGCTGACGGAGAGGAGCGGATAGCAGGGTGGCTGACGGAGAGGAGCGGATAGCAGGGTGGCTGACGGAGAGGAGCGGATAGCAGGGTGGCTGACGGAGAGGAGCGGATAGCAGGGTGGCTGAGGGAGAGGAGCGGATAGCAGGGTGGCTGACGGAGAGGAGCGGATAGCAGGGTGGCTGGCGGAGAGGAGCGGATAGCAGGGTGGCTGACGGAGAGGAGCGGATAGCAGGGTGGCTGGCGGAGAGGAGCGGATAGCAGGGTGGCTGACGAAGAGGAGCGGATAGCAGGGTGGCTGGCGGAGAGGAGCGGATAGCAGGGTGGCTGGCGGAGAGGAGCGGATAGCAGGGTGGCTGACGGAGAGGAGCGGATAGCAGGGTGGCTGACGGAGAGGAGCGGATAGCAGGGTGGCTGACGGAGAGGAGCGGATAGCAGGGTGGCTGACGGAGAGGAGCGGATAGCAGGGTGGCTGGCGGAGAGGAGCGGATAGCAGAGTGGCTGACGGAGAGGAGCGGATAGCAGGGTGGCGGACGGAGAGGAGCGGATAGCAGGGTGGCTGACGGAGAGGAGCGGATAGCAGGGTGGCTGGCGGAGAGGAGCGGATAGCAGGGTGGCTGGCGGAGAGGAGCGGATAGCAGGGTGGCTGGCGGAGAGGAGCGGATAGCAGGGTGGCTGGCGGAGAGGAGCGGATAGCAGGGTGGCTGGCGGAGAGGAGCGGATAGCAGGGTGGCTGACGGAGAGGAGCGGATAGCAGGGTGGCTGGCGGAGAGGAGCGGATAGCAGGGTGGCTGACGGAGAGGAGCGGATAGCAGGGTGGCTGGCGGAGAGGAGCGGATAGCAGGGTGGCTGGCGGAGAGGAGCGGATAGCAGGGTGGCGGGCGGAGAGGAGCGGATAGCAGGGTGGCTGACGGAGAGGAGCGGATAGCAGGGTGGCTGGCGGAGAGGAGCGGATAGCAGGGTGGCTGACGGAGAGGAGCGGATAGCAGGGTGGCTGACGGAGAGGAGCGGATAGCAGGGTGGCTGGCGGAGAGGAGCGGATAGCAGGGTGGCTGACGGAGAGGAGCGGATAGCAGGGTGGCTGACGGAGAGGAGCGGATAGCAGGGTGGCTGGCGGAGAGGAGCGGATAGCAGGGTGGCTGGCGGAGAGGAGCGGATAGCAGGGTGGCTGGCGGAGAGGAGCGGATAGCAGGGTGGCTGACGGAGAGGAGCGGATAGCAGGTTGGCTGGCGGAGAGGAGCGGATAGCAGTGTGGCTGACTCAGAGGAGCGGATAGCAGGGTGGCTGGCGGAGAGGAGCGGATAGCAGGGTGGCTGACGGAGAGGAGCGAATAGCAGAGTGGCTGACGGAGAGGAGCGGATAGCAGGGTGGCTGACGGAGAGGAGCGGATAGCAGGGTGGCTGGCGGAGAGGAGCGGATAGCAGGGTGGCTGACGGAGAGGAGCGGATAGCAGGGTGGCTGACGGAGAGGAGCGGATAGCAGGGTGGCTGGCGGAGAGGAGCGGATAGCAGGGTGGCTGGCGGAGAGGAGCGGATAGCAGGGTGGCTGACGGAGAGGAGCGGATAGCAGGGTGGCTGGCGGAGAGGAGCGGATAGCAGGGTGGCTGGCGGAAAGGAGCGGATAGCAGGGTGGCTGGCGGAGAGGAGCGGATAGCAGGGTGGCTGACGGAGAGGAGCGGATAGCAGGGTGGCTGACGGAGAGGAGCGGATAGCAGGGTGGCTGGCGGAGAGGAGCGGATAGCAGGGTGGCTGCCCGAGAGGAGCGGATAGCAGGGTGGCTGACGGAGAGGAGCGGATAGCAGGGTGGCTGGCGGAGAGGAGCGGATAGCAAGGTGGCTGGCGGAGAGGAGCGGATAGCAGGGTGGCTGACGGAGAGGAGCGGATAGCAGGGTGGCTGACGGAGAGGAGCGGATAGCAGGGTGGCTGACGGAGAGGAGCGGATAGCAGGGTGGCTGGCGGAGAGGAGCGGATAGCAGGGTGGCTGACGGAGAGGAGCGGATAGCAAGGTGGCTGGCGGAGAGGAGCGGATAGCAGGGTGGCTGACGGAGAGGAGCGGATAGCAGGGTGGCTGGCGGAGAGGAGCGGATAGCAGGGTGGCTGACGGAGAGGAGCGGATAGCAGGGTGGCTGACGGAGAGGAGCGGATAGCAGGGTGGCTGGCGGAGAGGAGCGGATAGCAGGGTGGCTGACGGAGAGGAGCGGATACCAGGGTGGCTGACGGAGAGGAGCTGATAGAAGAGTGGCTGACGGAGAGGAGCGGATAGCAGGGTGGCTGACGGAGAGGAGCGGATAGCAGGGTGGCTGGCGGAGAGGAGCGGATAGCAGGGTGGCTGGCGGAGAAGCGGATAGCAGGGTGGCTGGCGGAGAGGAGCGGATAGCAGGGTGGCTGGCGGAGAGGAGCGGATAGCAGGGTGGCTGACGGAGAGGAGCGGATAGCAGGGTGGCTGACGGAGAGGAGCGGATAGCAGGGTGGCTGGCGGAGAGGAGCGGATAGCAGGATGGCTGGCGGAGAGGAGCGGATAGCAGGGTGGCTGACGGAGAGGAGCGGATAGCAGGGTGGCTGGCGGAGAGGAGCGGATAGCAGGGTGGCTGACTCAGAGGAGCGGATAGCAGGGTGGCTGACGGAGAGGAGCGGATAGCAGGGTGGCTGGCGGAGAGGAGCGGATAGCACGGTGGCTGACGGAGAGGAGCGGATAGCAGGGTGGCTGACGGAGAGGAGCGGATAGCAGGGTGGCTGGCGGAGAGGAGCAGATAGCAGGGTGGCTGGCGGAGAGGAGCGGATAGCAGGGTGGCTGGCGGAGAGGAGCGGATAGCAGGGTGGCTGGCGGAGAGGAGCGGATAGCAGGGTGGCTGGCGGAGAGGAGCGGATAGCAGGGTGGCTGACGGAGAGGAGCGGATAGCAGGGTGGCTGGCGGAGAGGAGCGGATAGCAGGGTGGCTGACGCACAGGAGCGGATAGGAGGCTGGCTGGCGGATAGGAGCGGATAGCAGGGTGGCTGGCGGAGAGGAGCGGATAGCAGGGTGGCTGACGGAGAGGAGCGGATAGCAGGGTGGCTGGCGGAGAGGAGCGGATAGCAGAGTGGCTGACTCAGAGGAGCGGATAGCAGGGTGGCTGGGGGAGAGGAGCGGATAGCAGGGTGGCTGACGGAGAGGAGCGGATAGCAGGGTGGCTGACGGAGAGGAGCGGATAGCAGGGTGGCTGGCGGAGAGGAGCGGATAGCAGGGTGGCTGGCGGAGAGGAGCGGATAGCAGGGTGGCTGACGGAGAGGAGCGGATAGCAGGGTGGCTGGCGGAGAGGAGCGGATAGCAGAGTGGCTGACGGAGAGGAGCGGATAGCAGGGTGGCGGGCGGAGAGGAGCGGATAGCAGGGTGGCTGGCGGAGAGGAGCGGATAGCAGGGTGGCTGGCGGAGAGGAGCGGATAGCAGGGTGGCTGGCGGAGAGGAGCGGATAGCAGGGTGGCTGACGGAGAGGAGCAGATTGCACAATGGCTGGCGGAGAGGAGCGGATAGCAGGGTGCCTGGCGGAGAGGAGCGGATAACAGGATAGCTGGCGGAGAGGAGCGGATAGCAGGGTGGCGGGCGGAGAGGAGCGGATAGCAGGGTGGCTGGCGGAGAGGAGCGGATAGCAGGGTGGCTGACGGAGAGGAGCGGATAGCAGGGTGGCTGGCGGAGAGGAGCGGATAGCAAGGTGGCTGGCGGAGAGGAGCGGATAGCAGGGTGGCTGGCGGAGAGGAGCGGATAGCAGGGTGGCTGACGGAGAGGAGCGGATAGCAGGGTGGCTGACGGAGAGGAGCGGATAGCAGGGTGGCTGGCGGAGAGGAGCGGATAGCAGGGTGGCTGACGGAGAGGAGCGGATAGCAGGGTGGCTGACGGAGAGGAGCGGATAGCAGGGTGGCTGACGGAGAGGAGCGGATAGCAGGGTGGCTGGCGGAGAGGAGCGGATAGCAGGTTGGCTGACGGAGTGGGGCGGATAGCAGGGTGGCTGCCGGAGAGGAGCGGATAGCAGGGTGGCTGGCGGAGAGGAGCTGATAGCAGGGTGGCTGTCGGAGAGGAGCGGATAGCAGGGTGGCTGACGGAGAGGAGCGGATAGCAGGGTGGCTGACGGAGAGGAGCGGATAGCAGGGTGGCTGACGGAGAGGAGCGGATAGCAGGGTGGCTGGCGGAGAGGAGCGGATAGCAGGGTGGCTGGCGGAGAGGAGCGGATAGCAGGGTGGCTGGCGGAGAGGAGCGGATAGCAGGGTGGCTGACGGAGAGGAGCGGATAGCAGGGTGGCTGACGGAGAGGAGCGGATAGCAGGGTGGCTGACGGAGAGGAGCGGATAGCAGGGTGGCTGGCGGAGAGGAGCGGATAGCAGGGTGGCTGACGGAGAGGAGCGGATAGCAGGGTGGCTGACGGAGAGGAGCGGATAGCAGGGTGGCTGGCGGAGAGGAGCGGATAGCAGGGTGGCTGACGGAGAGGAGCGGATAGCAGGGTGGCTGACGGAGAGGAGCGGATAGCAGAGTGACTGGCGGAGAGGAGCGGAGAGCAGAGTGACTGACGAAGAGGAGCGGAGAGCAGAGTGACTGACGAAGAGGAGCGGAGAGCAGGGTGGCTGGCGGAGAGGAGCGGATAGCAGGGTGGCTGACGGAGAGGAGCGGATAGCAGGGTGGCTGGCGGAGAGGAGCGGATAGCAGGGTGGCTGACGGAGAGGAGCGGATAGCAGGGTGGCTGGCGGAGAGGAGCGGATAGCAGGGTGGCTGACTCAGAGGAGCGGATAGCAGGGTGGCTGACGGAGAGGAGCGGATAGCAGGGTGGCTGACGGAGAGGAGCGAATAGCAGGGTGGCTGAAGGAGAGGAGCGGATAGAAGGGTGGCTGGCAGAGAGGAGCGGATAGCAGGGTGGCTGGCAGAGAGGAGCGGATAGCAGGGTGGCTGGCAGAGAGGAGCGGATAGCAGGGTGGCTGACGGAGAGGAGCGGATAGCAGGGTGGCTGGCGGAGAGGAGCGGATAGCAGGGTGGCTGGCGGAGAGGAGCGGATAGCAGGGTGGCTGGCAGAGAGGAGCGGATAGCAGGGTGGCTGGCGGAGAGGAGCGGATAGCAGGGTGGCTGGGGAGAGGAGCGGATAGCAGGGTGGCTGGCGGAGAGGAGCGGATAGCAGGGTGGCTGACTCAGAGGAGCGGATAGCAGGGTGGCTGGCGGAGAGGAGCGGATAGCAGGTGGCGGGCGGAGAGGAGCGGATAGCAGGGTGGCTGGCGGAGAGGAGCGGATAGCAGGGTGGCTGCAGGAGAGGAGCGGATAGCAGGGTGGCTGACGGAGAGGAGCGGATAGCAGGGTGGCTGGCGGAGAGGAGCGGATAGCAGGGTGGCTGGCGGAGAGGAGCGGATAGCAGGGTGGCTGACGGAGAGGAGCGGATAGCAGGGTGGCTGGCGGAGAGGAGCGGATAGCAGGGTGGCTGACGGAGAGGAGCGGATAGCAGGGTGGCTGGCGGAGAGGAGCGGATAGCAGGGTGGCTGACGGAGAGGAGCGGATAGCAGGGTGGCTGGCGGAGAGGAGCGGATAGCAGGGTGGCTGACGGAGAGGAGCGGATAGCAGGGTGGCTGGCGGAGAGGAGCGGATAGCAGGTGGCTGGCGGAGAGGAGCGGATAGCAGGTGGCTGACGGAGAGGAGCGGATAGCAGGGTGGTTGACGGAGAGGAGCGGATAGCAGGTGGCTGGCGGAGAGGAGCGGATAGCAGGGTGGCTGGCGGAGAGGAGCGGATAGCAGGGTGGCTGGCGGAGAGGAGCGGATAGCAGGGTGGCTGGCGGAGAGGAGCGGATAGCAGGGTGGCTGGCGGAGAGGAGCGGATAGCAGGGTGGCTGGCGGAGAGGAGCGGATAGCAGGGTGGCTGACGGAGAGGAGCGGATAGCAGGGTGGCTGGCGGAGAGGAGCGGATAGCAGGGTGGCTGGCGGAGAGGAGCGGATAGCAGAGTGGCTGACTCAGAGGAGCGGATAGCAGGGTGGCTGGCGGAGAGGAGCGGATAGCAGGGTGGCTGACTGAGAGGAGCGGATAGCAGGGTGGCTGACGGAGAGGAGCGGATAGCAGGGTGGCTGGCGGAGAGGAGCGGATAGCAGGGTGGCTGACGGAGAGGAGCGGATAGCAGGGTGGCTGACGGAGAGGAGCGGATAGCGAGGAGCGGATAGCAGGGTGGCTGGCGGAGAGGAGCGGATAGCAGGGTGGCTGGCGGAGAGGAGCGGATAGCAGGGTGGCTGACGGAGAGGAGCGGATAGCAGGGTGGCTGGCGGAGAGGAGCGGATAGCAGGGTGGCTGGCGGAGAGGAGCGGATAGCAGGGTGGCTGGCGGAGAGGAGCGGATAGCAGGGTGGCTGGCGGAGAGGAGCGGATAGCAGGGTGGCTGGCGGAGAGGAGCGGATAGCAGGGTGGCTGGCGGAGAGGAGCGGATAGCAGGGTGGCTGGCGGAGAGGAGCGGATAGCAGGGTGGCTGGCGGAGAGGAGCGGATAGCAGGTGGCTGGCGGAGAGGAGCGGATAGCAGGGTGGCTGGCGGAGAGGAGCGGATAGCAGGGTGGCTGGCGGAGAGGAGCGGATAGCAGGGTGGCTGGCGGAGAGGAGCGGATAGCAGGGTGGCTGACTCAGAGGAGCGGATAGCAGGGTGGCTGACGGAGAGGAGCGGATAGCAGGGTGGCTGGCGGAGAGGAGCGGATAGCAGGGTGGCTGGCGGAGAGGAGCGGATAGCAGGGTGGCGGGCGGAGAGGAGCGGATAGCAGGGTGGCTGGCGGAGAGGAGCGGATAGCAGGGTGGCTGGCAGAGTAGAGCGGATAGCAGGGTGGCTGAAGGAGAAGAGCGGATAGCAGGGTGGCTGACGGAGAGAAGCGGATAGCAGGGTGGCTGGAGGAGAGGAGCGGATAGCAGGGGGCTGGCGGAGAGGAGCGGATAGCAGGGTGGCTGGCGGAGAGGAGCGGATAGCAGGGTGGCTGACGGAGAGGAGCGGATAGCAGGGTGGCTGGCGGAGAGGAGCGGATAGCAGGGTGGCTGGCGGAGAGGAGCGGATAGCAGGGTGGCTGACGGAGAGGAGCGGATAGCAGGGTGGCTGGCGGAGAGGAGCGGATAGCAGGGTGGCTGACGGAGAGGAGCGGATAGCAGGGTGGCTGGCGGAGAGGAGCGGATAGCAGGGTGGCTGGCGGAGAGGAGCGGATAGCAGGGTGGCTGGCGGAGAGGAGCGGATAGCAGGGTGGCTGGCGGAGAGGAGCGGATAGCAGGGTGGCTGGCGGAGAGGAGCGGATAGCAGGGTGCCTGGGCGAGAGGAGCGGATAGCAGCTTGGCTGGCGGAGAGGAGCTGATAGCAGGGTGGCTGACGGAGTGGAGCGGATAGCAGGCTGGCTGACGGAGAGGAGCGGATAGCAGGGTGGCTGGAGAGGAGCGGATAGCAGGTGGCTGGAGAGGAGCGGATAGCAGGTGGCTGACGGAGAGGAGCGGATAGCAGGGTGGCTGAGTGAGAGGAGCGGATAGCAGGGTGGCTGAGCGAGAGGCGCGGATAGCCGGGTGGCCGGCGGCGAGGCGCGGAGAGCAGGGTTGCTGGCGGAGAGGAGCGGTTAGGTGGGTGGGTGCCTCCGGCGCGGTAGCAGGGTGGCTGGCGGAGAGGAGCGGATAGCAGGGTGGCTGGCGGAGAGGAGCGATAGCAGAGTGGCTGGCAGAGGAGCGGATAGCAGGGTGGCTGACGGAGAGAGCAGCTGGTGGTGAAGATTGCAGGAGAACCCCAGGATAGGCAGACAGTCAGGTGTCAACCTGAGCAGTGGAGCATGTAAGATGCACAACCCCACCCCCACATACCTTTCCTGCTTCCACCCAGGCTGGGAGGTAAACTCTGCAGAGGAACTTGAACTCTGGAGGCTGCACTGACCAAGGACAGAAACTGCGGTGGGGAGTCTGTTGGGCTGCTGGAGTGTTAGACCCTGAGGGGTAAAGGACACTGCCTGACTTACTTGGGGGTGGGTGTTTTGCTCTTGGTTTGCGTTATGAATCCTGTTTGTGGTGTTTTCCCAACATGATGCCACATTGTTTCCTCCTTATGAAAAGGATTTGCTACACTCAGAGTCTGTGCCTGTGAGAGGGGAAGTCTTGCCCCTTAGGGGTGGGTAATTGTCCCAGGTCGCTGGGTGGGGAGAGCCGGTTTTCCATTGTGTTATTGAAATAGATCCCCACAGCCTGAACCCGCTTGTTGCTGCCAATCAGTCGGGCAGAAGAGTTTCATGAGGAAGAACAACATACAGGGCCTGTGCCTCACCCACAGAGCTGTGCGCTGTGCTCAGCCCCAGGGCCTGTGCCTCACCCACAGAGCTGTGCGCTGTGCTCAGCCAGCTCCCAGGGCCTGTGCCTCACCCACAGAGCTGTGCGCTGTGCTCAGCCCCCCCCCCAGGGCCTGTGCCTCACCCACAGAGCTGTGCGCTGTGCTCAGCCCCCCCCAGGGCCTGTGCCTCACCCACAGAGCTGTGCGCTGTGCTCAGCCAGCCCCCCCCCCAGGCACTGGGAACCCTTCGCACCCTGGAGACGGAACAGACCGTGGCTCTGGGTTCTAGAGTCGCTGCGCTGCCCGTGGAGCACAAGGCCAGGGCTGGGGCAGGGGCGGTGGGTGGGGGCTGGGGCAGGGGGCTGTGGGCAGGGCAGGGGCTGGGCTGGGCTGGGGCAGCTGGGGGCTGTGGCAGGCTGGGGGGGGGCAGGGGGCTGTGGGCCTGTGGGGCAGGGGCTGTGGGCAGGGCTGGGCAGGGGGCGCTGTGCTCAGGGGCAGGCAGCCAGGCGGGGGCAGGGGGCTGGGCAGGGGCAGGGGCAGGGGGCAGGGCAGGGGCTGGGGCAGGGGGGGCTGTGGGCGGGGCTGGGGCGGGGGCGGGGGGGCTGTGGGCGGGGTCACAGACACTCACACGGGGGGGCGGGGCTGGGGCCGGGGCAGGGGGGGCGGGGGGCGGGGTCACAGACACTCACACGGGGGGGCGGGGCTGGGGCAGGGAAGGCGGGGGAGGGGCGCAGACACTCACACGGGGGGGCGGGGCTGGGAGCAGCAGGAGGCAGCCGGACACTCACACACGGGACCGGCTGGGAGCAGCCCCCTCCCCCCGGGGACTCACCTGGCCGCAGCCGGAGCCCCAGGGCCAGAGCTCCGAGGAGCAGCAGCAGCAGCAGGGCCAGGAGGCAGCTCACATGGCTCCCGCAGCGCAGCGCAGCGCCCCCCGGCGGCCGGGAGGAGGAATTACACCCTTCTCAGCCAGAGCCCTTCACAGCTTCCCTCGCAGGGCAGCCAGTTAACAAGCGGTTCTAAAACCGCTTCTCAATTTAACACCCGGTTCGTGTGAACCGGTGCGACCCGGCTCCAGCTCACCCCTGTATAAGGCTGATGTATCATCTCCATCTGGTCTTCACTCCTGCTTCTTCCTCTGGAGGACTTGGCTACAAGCTGAAGCTCTGCACAAAGGACTGAATGGCCCATCCCAGCGGGGGATGTTCCAGAGACTTGATTGGAACCTGCAGTTTATGCCATCGCTGCTGCAAGCCTGAACTAAGAACTTTGCCATTGCTGTATGGAGTTGATTCCATGTAACCAGTTCTAGCTCTCAGCTCTACCTTTTTCCCTTTGTAAATAAACCTTTAGATTTTAGATTCTAAAGGATTGGCAACAGCGTGATTTGTGGGTAAGATCTGATGTGTATATTGACCTGGGTCTGGGGCTTGGTCCTTTGGGATCGAGGGAACCTTTTTCTTTTATTGGGGTGTTGGTTTTCATAACCATTTCATAACCATTCATCCCCAGGACGAGTGCACTGGTGATACTGGGAGACTGGAGTGTCTAAGGAAATTGCTCGTGTGACTTGTGGTTAGCCAGTGGGGTGAGACCGAAGTCCTCTTTGTGTGGCTGGTTTGGTTTGCCTTAGAGGTGGAAAAACCCCAACCTAGGGCTGTAACTGCCCTGTTTGAGCAATTGGTCCTGATTTGGCACTCTCAGTTGGGTCCCGCCAGAACCGCCTCGTCACACATCCATGTGCAGAATGAATTTTGTAACGTGCACCAATATACAGGTGATGTGTCACACCTCACCTCCATATTGGTGCGCACAACACAATTCATTCCGCACACGGACAACAAATTAGAGGAAACACTGCTCCTGACTTTCAACCTACCTGTCACATCTTGAATTTCATACATTGACTGATCAGAATAAAGTGCTCTCAAGTGAGCTATAGACCAACGGTGGTTCATAGTAATTATTCAGCAAGTATTTTAGAAAACTTAGAACATTAGAGGAAATCATGAACTGCCAAGAGACAATTAATGGAGAGAAGCAGCAAGATTAATCCCGTACATTGGATTGGTTGTGACTTCTTTGCCTGATCTGAAAAAAGACCAAAAGGACCTGAGTCTCCTCGCTGTCGATAGCCCCCTGCTCGGCCAATCAGCACTGAGACTCTGAGGGGCGGGAGGCTGAGGGGTCTCACCAGATGTGCCAAAGGACGGCCCAGGTCACCATCAGAGGAGATCACTCTCAGATCCAGCCCCACCTCTTGGTGAGGACCTCTGCAATGAGAGCAACCTCCCTCCCCACACTCTACACACCCTCCTTGGTAGAGGGAGGGAAGCAGGGAAAGGGGGAAAAGAAGCAAGAGAAGAGGCGAAAGGAGGGAGGAAAGAGGAAAAGGGAAACCAAAAAGGACAAACCCCAATGTCCCCAGGGATTCCAACCATCAAACCCTAGGTAGGAAATCAAATTCTGCCACCTGAAGCCAGTGTTTCTTGGGCCTAGAATGCTGCCTGCGCCAGGTGGATCAGACTGAACAGGTTCCAAACCTCTCTCAGCCTCTTACCTTGTCAAAGGGAAGTTTGTTTTCGGCACAGTCAGTGGCAGGAAAGGAGAAAACTCCACAGAGGTTCCTCCTCATGCTCACAGCCGTGAATCCTAATTCTCTCTCAGCCCTCCAGGAGAGACCTCGTGAAGGAGACTTGCGGCAGCAAAGCCGGGGGGTCTCAGAGACTGGCCTGGCCCTGCACCTCTGTCCTGCCCGGCTGATGTCGGGGTCTCTCTGTGAGGTCACCCCCTTCCCACCACCTTTGCCCAATAGGCCGAGTTCCTGCAAAAGGCCTTTGTGATGTCACTGCCACACCCACCCCTCCCCTCAAAGCTGATGTCCTGCCCCTGGCCAGACTCGTTGGGTGTTTGAGTTGTTTCCCCTGAATCACCGCACTCAATGACTGTTCAGTCTGTGGATGGAGCCGCTACACAATAAAACATCAGTTTTTCATAAATTAGTAGCCTTAAGGCCAGAAGGGACCATTAGAGCATCTAATCTGACTCCCTGCATATCCCAGCCCTTCTGTGTATCACAATAGCTTCTTTTTGACTAAAGCACCTTCCCAAAGGCCTCTAGTCTTCATTGGAAGACATCAAGAGATGCAGAATCCATCACTTCTCTTGGCAGCTTGTTCCAGTGATGAATCACCCTCCCTCTTACAAATCTTGCCTTGCTACAATGAGAATTTTTCTGATTTCTGCTTCCAGCCATTGGTTCTTGTTATGCCTTTCTTTGCAAGACTAAAGAGCCCTTTAAATACTTGGTGTTTTCTCTCGCGAAGGCACTTGCACACTGCAATCAGCTCTCCTCTAAACAGATTGAGCTTTTCAATGCCTCCTTATAAGACATCTTCTCCATCCTCAAATATGGCTCTTTTCTGCACCCTCTCCAGTTTTTAAAACGTTATTTTTGAAACGTGGACACCAGAACGGGATGCAGTGTTCCAGTATCAGTCTCACTACAGCTGAATCACCTCCCTTTCCAGCCTCTGTTTATCTAGCCATGGATGGTGTCACTGCCTCCCAGGACTTGTGCAGTCTCTCAGCCCCGTACAGTCCTTGGAAGGAACCCCCTTCAGTGTGACAGCCCTTCCTGGAGATTCACTCTCTCGAGGGTAAAGGCCCCTCTGCCTCCGTGAAAGGCACTTCTCTGAGACCTGAGCATGCCTGTCTGCCATGGGCCCCTCAGGGAGTCCCCTCCCTCTGGACCCTGGGGCCTCTACTCCCAGAGGAAGAATGCAGCCCCGATCTCTAGACTGCAGTGATGCTCAGCCAGTGTAAGAGAGGGGTTTATTGAGCATCTGAACATAGCACAGGAAACTCTCAGGGCCTCAGGCCTAACCTCCCTCTGCACAGTCCAGCTAGGTCTCTCCTGCATCCATGTGGGCTCTGGCTGTTTTCTCTCCCCAGTCCAGACGCCCCCTCTTTCCAGCCAAGCATCTGATCTCATCTTCCCACAGGCCTCTGTCCTTTGTCTTCTGTCCCAGAGAAACTGGCTGCCTGGGTCTCCTCTCTCTCTTTAGCGCGAGGGGAGGGGGAGAGCTGAGATTTCAGGCTGTCGTGTTTATGGCTGGATTGCTGCTATTATTTGACAGAACCTGACAATTCAATGGCACAAACGGGGGAACGGGGCAGCGCTACAGCGTCAGGGAGTGAACTGGAGAAAATACAGGAAGGATTTCTAGCAAGGGCGCCGTGTAACTAACCAGAATGAAGACTATTCTCTGCCCCCCTCGTCTAACTCTGGGCCTGACTCTCTCCCGTGCTGAGGCCCCTTGCCCTGTCTCTGGCCGTGTCTGGGGGCTTTATGCCGCGGTAGAGCCCCGAAGGTAAAGGTGTGATGTAGCCTCAGCCCCAACAAGACTCAGGCCCATGTCACTTCATCCTGGGTTTCAGATGAGTGACCCCTAGAAGTTGGGGGGCCACCGGCGCCCAGACCATGGCCCGGCCACAGAGGCCCTGCCCCTGCTCATCCTCTTCCCCCGAGGCCCCACCCACTTGCTGTTCACTGCCCTCCGCCCCCTCCCCCAGACCCCCTACCTGCCCCTCACTTCTCCCAAGAGGACAGCTCAGTGGTTTGAGCATTGGCCTGCTAAACCCACGGTTGGGAATTCAATCCTTGAGGAGGTCATTTAGGGAACTGGGGTAAAAATCTGTCTGGGGATTGGTCCTGCTCTGAGCAGGGGGTTGGATTAGCTGAGGTCCCTTCCAGTTCTATGATCTAAGACGCCACTCACCTGCTGCTTTCTCCTCTCTGCCCCTTTCCCCTAAGGGGGGCTGCCATGGGGCCAGGCACCCATCGCTTTTTCCTGCCTTAGGTGAGCGGGGGGTGGGGAGGGTCCTTGGGGCAGGAGGCGCAGCAGGGGCAGGAAGAGGCAGAGAGAGGGAGGGGGCTCAGGGTTCAAGGCCCAGCGGGGGTGGGGCGCAGGCCTTGGGGGAAGAGGCGGAGGGGGGATGGGAGGAGGCAGAGCAGGGCATCGGGTTAAGAGGCAGGGCGGAGCCGGGTGCAGGTTGGGCCCCCACTTCTCTGGAGCTTCGCTTCCAGCACTCGAAAGATGACAATGGGCCCATGACGGGGTGACCTGCCCCACATCCCCAGTGTTCCCCCCTGCATGGGCGGCCGTTTGGGGGAGACTCAGCTGCCCCTGGCCTCTTAGATGGGCTGTGGCTAAAACACTGGCCTTGCTGTGAGCAGGATTTGAACCTGCGCAGGGAAACAGACTAATGGCGTGTGCAGGGGGAGGAGCCACGCCCCGTCTATGGGGCTTCTGACATCCTAGAGGGGAGAAAGGAGAAAAGACGCTCAGTCCCCCATGCCACTCACACAGGGGGCAGGAACTTCTGTGGTCATTTAAACAGGCTCAAGGTCCCCGAAAGAGTGAAAGGTGTTAACGTGCCCTTGTCACCGTCCAACACTGAACGGGGGAAACAAGGCTGGCGGTTTGGTAGAGAGAGACTTCAGCCCGCTTAGTCCCATGGCAAACACACCTCTCACATCCCTGCTAGTGTGTTACTGAAACACAGAGAGAAACAGAGACAGAGTTAAAGCAATGGAAATGTAAAGGAGTCAGTAAGGCTTGTCTTTAACAGCATCCCCTGTGCCCTTTCTCTTCAGCTGGGAGAGTTTTTAGAAGGAAAGTTCCTTCTGTGATGGTCTCTTGGGTGGTTTTGAAGAAGGTAACAGCTGTCCTGGGGAGATCAGAGAGATCAGCTGAGATGGGCTGGAGCTGTCACTGTTGTGGTGTCTCTTGTTAAAGTCCAATCCCATTTCCTAGGTGGCAAGATAAGGCAAACGCACCCAAACGGGGAAAGACGAGAACAGCAAAGATAGAAGATGCAGCTTCTGGCTCTGGCTCTGCTGTTGACTTTGTCTTGCAGCTTCACTGTCATTAGCAGTAGGCAGAGGAGCAAAAGCCACCTCTCACTGTGCCCTAGTGGGTCACAACTGAGAATACCAAATTCAGGCCAAAGTGCCGAGAAATGGGGCAGACATACCCCCAAAATGGTGATTTTGCTCCCATAAGATAAATCAACCCAGCAAGAAAAGTTAACTTCTGTTTCACCACACTGGCTAACGAGAAGTCAGAAAAGCAGCCTCCTTAGTCATTCCAGGCTTTATATCGCCACCAAAACCACTGAAATTACTGATGAGTGGTTATTGGAACCCAATTTCATCAACCGAAAGGGTTCTTCTGATCTGAAAGGACCAGCCACATACCCAGGTCAATAATATACAACTCAGATCTGAGCCCAGTAATCATGCTGTTGCCAACCCTTTAGTATCTAAAATATAAAGGTTTATTTCTGGAAAGGAAGGAAGGTGAGAGTTAAAATTGGTTGAAGGAATCAAATACATACAAGAATTGCAAAGTTCTTGGATCACGCTTGTAGCAGTGATGGAATAAACTGTTGGCTTTTTAAGTGTCTGGTTGCTTCTGAATCATTGGAAGGTCCTCAGTCCTTTGGTTAGAACGCTCCCATTAGTATAAGGTCATCGTCAAGAGGTCTGAGCAGGAAAGAGGCCAAATGGAGATGTGTCCAGGGCCTTTTATAGCTTGTGGATGGAAACCCCCATTGTTTCAAACAAAGCCCTCAGTGGAGAGAGTGGAAAATGACAGGTAACAAGATGGTGTTTAGAGTCACATGGGCAAGTCCCACGTCCATGCCTGATTTCGCTTAGTCACAGCAGAAGCCACGACCTAGACTCCAGATGGAACGTTCCCAGGCAAGTCCATTGAGAGCAGATGGGGTGTGACCTTACCTAATTGAACTATGACCATATAGACCATTATTGCAACCACTGTCATATAGTTGCAACAAATCTTGTACAAAGATGGTGAAGTGAGGTGTCTATGAACAGGTTGTCATTTGCTGGTTATGCTTGTGCTGTGTGTATCATTCTTGTATTTGAAGTTATGAATATTGGCTCTGTACTTGTATTTCACTGTTTGCTTCTGAGTTGTATCAGTGAAGCATTTGGCCAGCTTATTGAGAAAGGATTAAGCTTTTCACTTCAGAGAAAAAAAATGCATGAAGACAGTTTTATAAACGAGTAGGTAAAGACACAAACCAACCCAACACCGACTGTGACACGCCCCCCCCCCCCCCCGGCCCAAGAACTAGAAACACAAACACTAAATGCTGAGAACCTGCACTGATGGGCTCAGCGTGCAGCTTCCCCCTGGGTTTATATCTGGTGCCTCCCTCCTCTCACTCCCCTCTGCACAACCTCAGGTTCCTCCTCTCTCACCCTCCGAGGAGCAGCCCCAGCAGGGAAGGGGGGAGAGAGGCAGTTTCTGCAGCCCTCACAGCAGGTCCCAGCAGGGGGAGAGGAGCTGCCAGGGCATCTCTGCTGGGTCCCAGGCACTCAGGGCAGAGAAGCAGCTCCCCAGGCTGGCGTTGTAAATCAGAGACCAGGTGCTCTCATCTCTGTGACCCTTTTCCTCTCCAGACCATAGACACCAACTTCCCCCAGTGCCGGTGGGCGCTCGTGCCCCCGGGCCCCACCCCGACTCCACCCTTTCCCCACCCCCATTCCAACCCCTTCCCCAAAGTCTCAGCCCCCTCCCTGCCCCTATTGGACCCCTTCTGCAAATCCCCGTCCCGGCCCCACCTCTTCCCCGAGCGTGCTGCCTTCCCCCTCCTGCCCCCTCCCTCCTGGCCGAGCGAAACAGGTGCAAGTGCTGGGAGCTGGGGGGGGAAGCGGGCACGCGGTGCGCTCAGGGGAGGAGGCGGAGCGGAGGTGGAGGTGAGCTGGGCAGAGGGGTGGGGAGCTGCCCAATTTTTCGGCGCACCCACGGAGTCGGCACCTATGCTCCAGCCTCTGCCATCTGAGCTACAGCCAGCTGGGGAGCAGGGAGCTGCAGCCTCTGTAACCATGGCAATGTACAAAAGTGGGTCCCATTGCCCAGGCTGAGAACTGCAGTGACGTCTCTGCTCAGTGTCAGGCGCCCAGGACAGAGGCAGCTCCCTGGGATCCAGGCCTGTCCCAGCCAGACCAGGGCTGCTGGGGAGTGTGAGAAATGGTCCCCGCCTCCCCCAGGGCTGAGCTCTGCCCCTAACGCTCCGATTCTCTCTGGCCCCAGTGACGGTGACTCTGGATCCAGACATGGCTCATCCCCAGCTCGCCCTGTCTGAGGATCGGAGACATGTGAGATGGGGACACGCCCGGCAGGATCTGCCCGACAATCCTGAGCGATTTGACACTGGATCAGTCATAACCCTGAGAGGGGGGAGGGGGAGCAGGTTTGTAGAAATTTTGGTGGTGCCCAGAACCCGCTCCGCCCAAACTCTGCCGACGGCTCTGGGAGGGAGTTTGGGTGAGGGAGGAGGTCTGGGGTGCAGGCCCTAGGCTGGGGCAGGGGAATGGGGGGCAGGCTCTGGGAGAGAGTTTGGGGGTGGGAAGGGGTACGGAGGGAGGGGTGCAGAGGGACGGGGTGCAGGGGTGAGGACTGTGGCTGAAGCTGAGGGGTTTGGAGTGTGGGAGGGGCTCAGGGTGAGGGCTCTGGCTGGGGCTGGGAATGGGAGGGGCTCAGGGCTGGGGGAGAGGGTCAGCGTGCAGGGGGATGAGGGCTCTGGTTGGGACCGGAGATGAAGGGTTTGTGGTGGGGGCAGAGGGGGCAGTGGGGGGGGTGAAAGCTCTGGCTGGGGGTGTGGGCTCTGGGGTGGGGCAGGGCTGGGGATGAGTTTGGGGTGCAGGGTGTTGCTCTGGGACAGGGGCCAGAGAGGACGACTCCCGTCGGCCCTTTCCCTGCCGGCAGCAGCAAGCTCTGGGGGAGGAGCCCCCCTTTCCTGCTCCCCCCAGCAGCACACTCACCCCCACCACTGTCACTGCTTGTGCTCCTAGGGCCACGGGTGGCAAGTTTGTAGAAATTTTGGTGGTGCCCAGAACCCGCACCCCAACTCCACCCCCCCAAACTCTGCCCCCACCTGCCTAAGGCTCTGGGAGGAGGTTCGGGGGGGGAGGTCGGGTGCATATCCTGGGCTGGGGATTAGGGTGCAGGAGGGGTGCAGGGTGCAGGCTTTGGGATGGAGTTTGGGTGCTGGGTGCAGGCTCTGGGCTGGGGCAGGGGGTGGGTGTGCAGGAGGGGGTGAAGGATGCAGGCTTTGGGAGGGAGTTTGGGGTTGGGAAGGGGTATGTGGGAACGGGGAGGGGGTGCACCCTCTGGGAGAGAGTTTGGGGATAGAAGGGAGTACAGGGGTGAGGGCTGTGGGGCTGAGGATGAGGGGTTCATGATGTGGGGGGGCTCAGGGCTGGGGCAGAGGATTAGGGTGCAGGGGGGATGAGGGCTCTGGCTGGGGCAGAGGATCTTTATGTAAATAAAGCATATCAAAGTATTTCCTTGTTTATTTCCCTTTCATTTTCCAGATGTGATTTTTGAAGATAGTCATGGAATTTTTTTTCTCCTGAACTGGTTGTGTCACTGCACTCTAATGAGGATATGCATGTATGTCACTCTGGGTTTGTCTACACTGCAATGTAAGCCCAAGGATTTTGGGTCTGGAGGCAGCTGGCCCATGTCGGAGAACCCTGGGCTTGAGCATCTACACTGGTTCTTAACCCTACATTAAGACATTTCTAACCTAGGCTCAAATCTGGGGCTCTGGTGTCCACACTGCAGCATGTAGATCTGAGTCCAACCAACCCTAGCCCAGATTCCCCAACACCAGCCTGAAATGTGGCCGCTGTGGCCCTTTGAGCATGTTACAGTGCAGCGAAACTTTTCTGCCCACCCTTCTTGTTACAGGAAGTTTGAACAGCCCGCCAACACAGACAGCCGAGGAGTGATTTTGGTCTGTGTGTGCCAAGCTACCAGAGCCAGCAACATGGAGAAGGCACCTTTTGAAGAAATCCTCTCGCTTGCACTTTCACTCCTGCATCAGAAAAAGGACAGAGCTTCCTTGAAGTGCTGGTGAACATTTGAGAGGACTTTTCTGCCCCACCAAAGGTACCTGATGGACTGTATGATGGAGCAGGAGGAGAAGGAGGACCCTGGCATGGCAGACTCACACTGGCCTATGCTGCTCAGTAGAACTGGCAGAGCTGCTGGTATTCCCTAGGTAGACTGGCACAGGGCCACAAGCACAGACTGGTGAGATCCCATCAGCCTGCAGACCTGGGATGCCCAGCACACAGTCCGGAGCTCATGCAGGAAAAAAAGGTGCTGCTCCTTTAAACAACAAACAGCTTGAAAGAAAGAGAGAGAAAAGAAAATACCGAACAGAAAGAACAGGCTTTCAAATACATGCTATATTTACAGTCAGGCAATGTGAGAATTCCAAACAATTCAAGGATAGTGTAATAATCAGAACACAGAGAAGAGAGTGTCCAAAACCTGCAAGAATAATTTAAGGCCTCAAACTAGTTTTTTTCATGAACAAAGGGACTGAGTTAAGAAAACACAATCACTTTCCATAATATTGAACAGTTTTATTCCCTCTCTCTCTACTTTCCTTACCCCCTTTCCCTGTCTTTCACCCTCCATTTCCTTCCAGCATCTCCCTCCCCAGTAAAGCCTCACGTTCCCTTTCCAGTCTTCAGCTTCTCCTCTCCCTACCATAGGCACCACCTTCTACTGGCGCCAGTGGGTGCTCAACCCCCCTTGGCCCCGGCCCCACCCCACCTCCACCCCTGCCCCACGTCCAACTCCTTCCCCAACTCTCCGCCCTGCCCCTGCCTCTTCCTCCCTCCCGGAGCTTGCTACAGCTGTGTGGCGGCGGGAAGCACTGGGAGGTAGGCAGAGGAGTGGGGACGCGGCGTGCTCAGGGCAGGAGGAGGAGGTGAGTTGGGTGGGGGGTGAAGGGAGCTTGGCTTCCGGTGGGTGCAGAGCACCCACTAATTTTTCCCTGTGGATGCTCAAGCCCTGCGGCACCCACAGAGTCGGTGCCTATGCTCCCTACAACCCCCCCATGACATCTTCTCTGTCTCCCCAATCCCCCTCTCTAGAACCACAGCAGTGTGTTTTAAACCACCTGAGCTGTCCCCAGGACAACAACTAGTTCAGTCCATTTCTGGTCCAGAACCAGAGTGAACCCCAGTGGGATATTGCTACCTCCGCATCTCCAGGCCTCAGGGGCAGACTCTGAGCAGGACTCCAATCCCCACCCAGAAGAAGGGAAGGATTGTCTCCCCTGTGAAAGACGCTGACATGAAAGTAAAGATCAGGGTCTCATTACCAGTATCATAAAATGCCACCCACTCCGCTTCATAGTCCAGATAAACCCCAATCTTCCTAGGTCTCTCACTCAGGGGCATGGGAGTTTCTGGGGAGGTGAGAGCCCGGTACTGATCCCCACACCGCTCTACAGCCCAGATCCCCTGCTCAGGGTTAAATCTGATCCCTCCCTTCCTCCTCATAGACTCTCTGGCAACACCCACAGCCCAAAACCCTCCATCTCCCACCTCCACCTCCCAGTAATGTCTCCCTGAGCTGAACCTCTCCCAGCCCAGCAAACAGAAAGAATGGAATCGCTCTGGATTGTCCGGCACCTCCTGCCGTGCAATTCCACGCCTCACGCTTTTCCCATCCTCAGACACGATGAGCTGGGCATTTGCTGTGTTTGGATCCAGGGTCACATTCGCTGCAGTGGAAAGAGAGAATCATGATGCTAAAGGCAGAGCCAGAGGTGCAGGAATGAGGGACTGGCCCTCCCACTCCCCACGGGCCTTGCCCCCTGCCCCTTCTCCTCCCCCAAAGGCCCAGAAGCTGGAGCCTGACCGGGGAACCTGTGCAGCTGTGGGGAGCCGTGGAGGGAGGTGGGGGGCGAGAGCAGCCCCTGGCCCATGTCCCTGCCCCCCAGATGACCCCCCACCCAGGGCTGATGGAGGGTCTGTGGCTCTCCACAGCAGCTGCCCGGGTGTCTCTTACCATGGCCTGGTGGCAGCTCTTTGGCCCCCGAGGCCCTGTCCCCAGGCCAGGCTGGAAGCTGGATCTGGGCCAGGATAAAAGCCATGTGGAGCTGCAGATCCTCCACCTGCCCTGGTGGGGACCCAGGAGATGAGGACATGGGCCAGGGGGACGGTGACCAGATGTCCTGATTTTATAGGGACCGTCTCGATTTTTGGGTCTTTTTTTTAAGACAGTCTTCTATTACCCCCCACCCCCGTCCCGATTTTTCACATTTGCTGTTTGGTCACCCTAGCCAGGGGCTGCGCTCAACCCTCCCCCATCCCAGGCAGAATGGGTTCCAGTTTTTGGCTTGGCCAAGGGGGCGGGACCTCCGGAGGAAGAGAAGGGGCAGGGGCAGGGCCATGGAGCAGGGGGGGCCTCGTGCCCCCCTTCCTCCCTCCCCCCAGTTTTAGGAAGAGGAATCCATCACCCCTGGGCAGAGCTTATCTCTGTGGTAAGGTTCGATCTGCCCCTTGGTCCTTCCTCCAGGATTTACCCAGGTCTGAATGGGGAGGAGCTCCAAGGTTCATAGATTCATAGACTTAAGGTCAGAAGGGACCATTATGATTATCTAGTCTGACCTCCTGCCCAATGTAGGCCACAGAATCTCACCCACCCACTCCTGTAACAAACCCCTAACCTATGTCTGAGTTATTGAAGTCCTCAAATCGTGGTTTAAAGACTTCAAGGTGCAGAGAATCCTCCAGCAAGTGACCCGTGCCCCACGCTGCAGAGGAAGGTGAAAACCCCCCAGGGTCTCTGCCAATCTGCCCTGGAGGAAAATTCCTTCCTGACCCCAAATATGGTGATCAGTTAAACCCTGAGCATGTGGACAAGACTCACCAGCCAGCACCCAGGAAAGACTTCTCTGTAGTAACTCAGATCCCATCCCATCTAACATCCCATCACAGACCACTGGGCATATTTACCTGCTAATAATCCCAAAGATCAATTAATTGCCAAAATTAGGCTATCCCATCATACCATCCCCTCCATAAATTTATCAAGCTTAGTCTTGAAGCCAGATATGTCTTTTGCCCCCACTACTCCCCTTGGAAGGCTGTTCCAGAACTTCACTCCTCTAATGGTTAGAAACCTTCATCTAATTTCAAGTCTAAACTTCCTAGTGTCCAGTTTATATCCATTTGTTCTTGTGTCCACATTGGTACTAAGCTTAAATAATTCCTCTCCCTCCCTGTGTTTTGTGTTGTTTTAAACTATTTCTACAAAGAAAGGGAGCAAGGATCTCTCCAGAAAGTGAAATTTGGACATTAGCTAAATACAAACTTTACTTACTTGGACAAACTAGGGCTTTTCTCCATTCTGAAACCAAGCAAATCAAACAAAGGTGAGCACTCATGTGAATAAGTTCATTGTTAAGCTGAATCTGATTAATAAAACAGGATGCATTACAGAAAAAGGGAGGGGGAGGGAAACGCTTACCAAGTTCTCTTTGAAGTCCACCTAAATAATAATAGTAATAATAATTAAAAAATCAGAAATAAAGATGTTATGGAAGAGCTTTTCTCCCAAGATTAAATTAAGCCCAACCCCTTCATCAAAACCATCTCATGCCAAGACTTTTTAATCAGTCTTGGGGAATGATTCCCTTCCAAACCATGGAAATCTTCCAGTATCAATTATTCTAGCCCTACATGGGGTTAAAGGCCACATCCTATACACAACCACTACACAGGGTGGGACAGGGTTGTAGGTAGTGAATTTATGCAATGTGATGATCACTGTAGACGAACTCCTTACCAACAGATAGTCTTGTATCTTTATCTTACTGTTAAATTGTTGTCTCGTATGTTACTATATTATTGTATCTGATCTGGGACCCTACTACAAAGTCAAGCCCTGCGTGTGTGTGTTGGAGTTGTTACTCGCAGTGTTCCAACACATTTCTGTGATTCCATAGGAAGTACTACAATACCCCAGACTAGAGCTTGTCAAAACTCAGAACGTCTGTCACACTGTTTCATTAAGTGGCTGAGAATGTGGACCAGCATATCTATTCAATACTCTCAGTTTTAATCACTATCTCACAATCTTTCTTGGTGACAAATCATTTGTTGTGTGTTTGAATTCAGCCTGCAGTTCCTGTCTGGGGAGAAAAGTAGATGGACAATGTCATGAGAAGATGCAATCCACACAGAAATGAGAAAATATAACTTACTAATTTTTTCATTCAGTTCACCTTAAATAAAAAGAAAAGGAAAAGGCAATTAAAAATTCTCTTAGCATATACGGAAATGTATTTTTCATTATAGTCATTCAGCTCACATACATAGGCCTTGATTTATTTCAGTGGAAGTAATCACATACTTAAAGTTAAACATATGCAAGTGTGATGGCCGCCATCTTGGCTGATTCACCAGGGATTTAAGTGGGGACTTCCAGAGCTAAAAAAAAAAAAGACCAAATTGCTGTAGATTTAGCAAGGGTCTGTAGCAGACTCATATTGTATGTAGAGCAGTATGCAGGCAGGCCTGTAACACATTCACCAATGGGATGTATAATGCAGAAGGATCATGGCTATTCATTACTATTAACATGTACCTTCCTGGTGGTATTCTAAAGGCCTGAATCTACACTGAAATCAGTGGGGCTGAATTCAACAGTTCATTCGCATGGCTCCAAACTCAGGATCAGGAGCTAAGATTACAGGTCAAAAATGTATTATAAACACCCAATCTGACCAACACTCAGGCCCATGAATAAAGTTACTCATGCATGTAAACACTTGCAGGCTTGGACTCAAGGGCACTGGTGATACAAAGCGTGATGCTCGTTCGCAATGTTAAGGATGTGAGTACTCCCATTGACTTCAACAAGACCATCTGTGTGCTGAAAATGAAGCATAAGTTTAAGAATGTGTCGGCTCAGGGCGCCAATATAATTTTTTTAAGATTTACAGTTTTGCAGAGCAAGGTGTCTTTAGGTCTGATTATTAATTGTTAGAGCTGGTGAGAAAATAGTTTGTGTTTGGGGGGGGAGGGCATGTGACAATTTGGTTGACATTTTCCCTGCCCCTTTTTGGTCATTGGAAATAAAAATGATGATGATGATGAAAAATCAAAATTCAGAATACTTTGATTACTATTCCTCCCAGCCCATCACCCTTTGATTGCACTGGGAGTGGCATGTGTGCAAGGAATGAAAGGACAGACCGTAACATTATTATCAAAGTCTGTTTTTATTCTGACGTACCATTTTATAGACAACGATTTGTTACAAACACCCCAATCCTGCAAATGACCGAGCTGCTGTGCCATCTGAATAGCGGCCAATGTTCGTGCATTTGATTTTCAAATTGACATTATTCCTTTAATTAAAAACAACAACAATTTAACTGTGTACAACTTCAACGGAGAGGTTAGATTGGGATAAAAATTGAACTTACTAATATTTTCAAGATGTGCCCCTAAAATAAAGCAAACAGAAATAAATACAAACTATTTAAGAGTTTTTTCAATGAACAAAGATTTATATTCTCCATTTTATATTGTCTAGATAATCGTTAATTCCATTTCTGTCCATATTGTGGATTTTCTGGCTACAAGTGAAAATAAAAATTCAAAGGTTTACAGGTTTGAACTGTTTCTAGAAGTGGGGCCCCGTTCTGCTTCTGGGAGTCTGAGGTGTGCAGAGATTGCAAGAGTAGGCCCTAGAATGGTAACCACTAACACCACTTGAACAGTTAATATTCATTCGGTTCTATAACTCCGTCTTTAGCCTTTCTACTTTCCTTATCCTTAATATGGATTGGTTTAACTTTCTTCTAAACTGGGACATCTCTCCATTATACCCTTTCCCCTCCTTCTGGCTCCAGTGTTGCCTCTCTCTCTTCCAAGTTGTAGCCACTTCTGCTACCACTGACAACAGCCGAGCTCCATCCTCTTTGGAACCCTGCTTCAGGTACTTGAAGGCTGCTATCAAATCCCACCTCACTCTTCTCTTCTGCAGACTAAACAAGCCCAGTTCCCTCAGCATCTCCTCATAGATCATGTGCCCCAGCCCTCGGTCATTTTTGTTGCCCTCCGCTGGACTCTCTCCAATTTGTCCACATCCTTTCTGTAGTGGGTCAGGGCAAAACTGGACACAGTACTCCAAATAACACTATCACAGCATCTGGAGGCTAATGCTGATATGGCTGAGGTAGGGGAGACATTTGTCATGCAGTCTAGAGCCTTCATGTCATGTGCGTGGTTCAAAAGAGCCAGGAAGCAGCTGACGTCTTCCCCAGCACAGGCAAGTCTCTAGCAGGATTTGAACTAGCCTGGCCAGCTTCTGCACAACCACTCTGCAGCCCACCGCAATGGGACCATGCAACAAATAAGGAGTGGGTGTGGCTAGAAAGCACTGCCGGCTGGTAACCTCTGGCTGGTGGACAAGATTTATATTAGCTGCAGCCAGGTGGTAGGGAGTAGAACAGCCCATAGGCTGCTGTAATCTAAAGCTGGGTGAATAACATGTTTTTCAGATCTCAGCAATTCCAAATAATTGGCGGGGAGTGGTGCATTTCAGCTTGAACCACAAAGATTTTTTATTTAGTTACTCTCAGTGAATAAAAAGCTCAGTAAAAAATTAGTTCCAGCTTGACCAAAATATTTTGTCTGACCTGAAATGAAATGTCTTGTTCTGATTTCAAGCATCTTCTTAAAAAAATAAAGGCATTTTCAAAACAAAAAGTCACTTTGAATCAAAAACTCAATGTTTCATTTTGAAAATGTGAAAACAAAACGTTTCAATTTCTTCAGATTTTTTACACCCAAACAATTTGGAAAATTCAACATGAATTCTCAAGACATTTTAATGTCACTGAATTTCCTTCCACCCCCCAAAAAATAAAATTGGTTAAAAAATTCCACCCCTCTACTCTACTCTTCAGTAAGACTGGGGTCTGTGTAGAACTGGCCAGGGAGCCATTACTGACTTCTCTGCCCAGGTGCTGCTGCAACTCTCAGTCAGCATTCTGAGTCAGTACCCCTGACTTCTAGTCACTTAAACATTTTCTCACATTGCTTCTTTACATCAAATCATTCACTGTATGTCTAATCTAAAGCTGCAGGAGTTTTGAGGGTAGAAAAATAAAATGATGTTATAATGGAAAGTAACACCCTCCAAAAAAAGTTTCGACTGGGGGAAATATAACTTACTAATTTCTTCATGGAGTTCACCTAAAAAGAGAGAGAAAGAAATCCACATAAATAATTAGACGCTTGTAATATTTGATCCGAGTGCATCCAGATTTAGGCCTGATCCTGCAAACACTTATTCATGTGTAGTCGTCCCACTGAATTGCGTAAAGTTACATATTGGCTTAAGTCTTTGCAATATCTGGGTTCAATTGTTATTACATGGGATTTTTCTTTACTGCCTAAAACTTAGATGTTTCATTAGAAGAAAAATAGAACTTACTGATATTGTCAAGGTGTTTCCCTAAAATAAAACAAAAACAAATACAAATTATATCATTCATTTAATATTTTCATTTAAATTATTTAAGAACATTAAGTGAATAAAAATTTCAAGGATTTTTTTTTCATTTTTAAATTAATTCCCAGTATCAAGATCGTCAGTACTAACATTTTCTTTCGTGTTGCATTACCCTTATGGATTCACTACACATACAGATCAATCCTTTCAAAGGTTGGCAGCTCTGAATTATCTGTAGGATTCAGGCCAATCCTGCTTCACAGACCCTAATCTCCTGTTGGCTTCACTGGTAATCGAGAGTGCAAAGACAGCAGGATCAAATCCTAAAATGCGAAGAGTTTGTTGATATGACTTGAGCCTTCAATATTTATTTGCTTCTCTAGCTAGGGAGGGTGTGAAATCTCCATCACTGGAGGTTTTTAAGAACAGGTCAGACAAACACTGTCAGGGACGGTCTGGGTATGCTTCACCCACATGTACCAAGGCAGGATGGGGGGAAGTGGCAGGACTAGAAGACCTCGAGGTCCCTTCCAGTTCTGCATTTTTACAATTCTCTGGGTCTTTATCAGTGCTGTTGCTTTTATTATAAAGATTACTGGCAGTATTTTCCTAGCTCTGTTCCCACTGAAGTTAGTGGGAGTTTCACCACTGACTTCAGTAAGAGCAAATTTAGGCCAATCCCGGGTGCTTTTGATAATGCCAATCTAATAGGTTTAGACTGTCCCTTGTATGCCACAACTCAATTACGTTATGGCCCAATTCAGGAAAGCACTTACATAAGAACATAAGAACAGCCGTACTGGGTCAGACCAAAGGTCCATCTAGCCCAGTATCCTGTCTACTGACAGTGGCCAATGCCAGATGCCCCAGAGGGAGTGAACCTAACAGGCAATGATCAAGTGATCTCTCTCCTGCCATCCATCTCCACCCTCTGACAAACAGAGGCTAGGGACACCATTCCTTACCCATCCTGGCTAATAGCCATTAATGGACTTAACCTCCATGAATTTATCCAGTTCTCTTTTAAACGCTGTTATAGTCCTAGCCTTCACAACCTCCTCAGGTAAGGAGTTCCACAAGTTGACTGTGCGCTGCGTGAAGAAGAACTTCCTTTTATTTGTTTTAATCCTGCTGCCTATTAATTTCATTTGGTGATCCCTAGTTCTTGTATTATGGGAATAAGTAAATAACTTTTCCTTATCCACTTTCTCCACATCACTCATGATTTTATATACCTCTATCATATCCTCCCTTAGTCTCCTCTTTTCCAAGCTGAAGAGTCCTAACCTCTTTAATTTCTCCTCATATGGGACCCTCTCCAAACCCCTAATCATTTTAGTTGCCCCTTTCTGAACCTTTTCTAGTGCCAGTATATCTTTGAGGTGAGGCAATCACATCTGTACACAGTATTCGAGATGTGGGCGTACCATGGATTTATATAAGGGCAATAATATATTCTCAGTTTTATTCTCTATCCCCTTTTTAATGATTCCTAACATCCTGTTTGCTTTTTTGACCACCTCCGCACACTGCGTGGACATCTTCAGAGAACTGTCCACGATGACTCCAAGATCTTTTTCCTGACTCGTTGTAGCTAAATTAGCCCCCATCATACTGTATGTATAGTTGGGGTTATTTTTTCCAATGTGCATTCCTTTATATTCATCCACATTAAATTTCATTTGCCACTTTGTTGCCCAATCACTTAGTTTTGTGAGATCTTTTGGAAGTTCTTCACAGTCTGCTTTGGTCTTAACTGTGTTGAGCAGTTTAGTAAGCTTAAACACACTTAAGCATGTGTTTCAAGACTAAAGTTAAACACTTGCTTAGGTGCTATGCTGAATTGGGGCCTCGGCCTCTAATCACTTGGATGCTACAGCGAACAATAAAACAGCATCAGAGTTTCTGTTGGAAAATTTATTTCTGTTCCCTTTCATGTTTCTTCCATTGCCTTTTGGTGACCTTAGTCCATAGTGAACCTTGGGGAGGGAGAGGGACTGCGCTGGAGAACAGAGTTAAAATTCTTAATATGAGATGACTGTCACGGAGTGTGGGGGAGTCCGGCTCTGCACCCCTCTGCCTGGGATTCACAGTGACTCTCAGCCAGCCAGTAAAACAGAAGGTTTATTGGACAACAGGAACCCAGGCTACAGCAGAGCTTGTGGGCACAGCCAGGACCCCTCAAACTGGTCCTTCTGGGGGTGCAGGGAGCTTAGTTCCCAGCTTGGGATTCCCTGCACTGCACCCCCCAGCCCCAAACCGAAACTGACCCAACCCTCTCCAGCCGGCTCTCTGTCTAACTTCCCAGGCCAAGGTGTTGACCTCCCCTCCCCCCTGCCTAGCTCAGGTTACAGGCTCAGGTCCTGTCCCTCACCTAAAGTCCTCCCCGGCTCCCTCATCCCCCACACAGACAGTCCCTACTCCATCACAATGACTATTTACAAAAGGGAAGATGAGGAAAAAGCTAACTTACCAATTTCTGCCTGCAATCTCCCTAAGGAAAGAAGAAAAAGCAAAACAGATACAAATAGCTAGAATGCCCTGCTCCTGTCCAGGTGCCGACAGATACAGTTTTCATTATAAGCACAAAAGTATTCACACGTATGATTGTATATGTTCCCAGTATTGTATATGTTTCCCCTAAGGTTACATGTCAGAAATGTGTTAGATATGCCCAAGTTTGCAAATCTTTATGCACAGGAAGAGCATTATTCACATGTGTAATCCTGTGTAGGGTCGGGCTCTTAAAATTATTTTAAAAGCATTACTATTTTGATGGGTGGAATATGTTTTTGTCTACTCACTTGTTACTGAATTTTTTTCCATTTTTTTGTGCATTCCAAACTCCTATTAACTACTCTGGGAGTTATACATGTGGAAAGAATGAAAAACTAGACCTTAAAATCACTAATACTTTACTAACAATTTGAGGATATGGCTTGTTTTTCTATTTTTCTTGTTAACAGAATAAGAGCTCTTAGCAGCTGTGTAACTCAGTGAATTGTTGATTTTTCTGTTCAGTGGCCAAATTGACCATTGCCCCCCGCACCCAACGTTTGTTGTTTCAGTTTGTTTTTTCCTTCACGAAATGAGGAATGAAAAAAAAACAAAACAGTTTGGTTGAACAAACTGTTTTGAATATCAATTTGAATTGCTATTTTGAAACAAAATATCAATTCAGATTGACACTTTTGAAATGAAACATTGATTTGAATTCACATTTTTTAAACAAACCATTTTACCATTTCTGAATTCTTAAGTGTTTTCCGTTGAAATTATTCAGTAAATTCAGCCCAAATTTGCAAATAGTTTCAGGGCCCTGAAAAACATATTTCAGTGAATTTACAATCCCCCCCTCAAAAAAAAGAAAAGAACCCTCCCCCCCCCACCAGCCCAGCTGTACACCTTATGCCGAAGATTACAACTTGGGCAACACATTCCAGCATTTTTATAACAATAATTAATAATGATGTGGCTGAGGCAGAAGACTGGATTTTCTGCTACTCTGGGGGCCTCTTTGATGTCTAGACTAAAAAGCAATTGGATCTCCCATGCCGAAGGCTTCCCTGGTGTGATGGAGTCCCTAGCAGGCCCGGACCTGGTGTACTCAACTTCTCAACATTGTGCTAGGTGCTGTGATCTGAGCTTGGATTTTCCAGGTTTGAAGGGACCCAAGTTTCATTGACATTCAGTGGCAAGTGAGCGCCTAACTGCCTTAGGTGCTTTTGAAAATCCCAGACTTTAAATGTATTCACAGATCCGGGGGTGTCCTGCCATATCCCTACAGGTGAATGAAGCCTACGGTGCTCACTAGGGCTTTGTCTACACTACGCAGCTTTTAGCGACAGGACTGTCGGCAAAGCCCTGTCGCTAAAAGCTGGGCAGCGTAGCTGCTGTTTGGTAGCTCTTTGGCTGACAAAATATTTCCACTCCCAATGAGCAGCGTTCGCTCTCTCCTGCCAACAACATGCTGTTCACACTGGCACTTGTTGTGGCAAAACGTTTGTCTTTCGGGGGGGGAAAGAGGGTTAACACCTCTGAACGACAACAGTTTTGTTGTCGCCAGAGTAGACACAGCCTAGCATGCAACTCCACACAAACCATTGCATCAGAGGAGGTCACAACTTACTAATTTCTTCTTGGAGTTCACCTTGAAAACAAAGGGAAAGAACTAGATAAGTAAATGAAAGCCTCTCCCGAGCTTTGTTTCATTGCATACGGCTCTCAAGCTCAGCGTTCATAAGCCCTCTAATTGATTACTTTGACCCCAATCCCTAACGGGCAGTTTACTGTAACCCCGCTGAGCGCCACGACTTCAACGGGACAACACCTTGAGAAGGAAGCTCAGTGTGTGTCTAAGTCTCTCTAGCCTGGGCACCGGAATGACTGTTGATGTCCAGGGGACAATGCCCAGCAGTGCAGATCGGGGTCTGCAGGGTCAGGGCCTCTGGTCGTATTTTCTTTGTAGAACAGGAAGAGCAGATCTACACCACAGGCACCTGTTGGCATAGCTATGTCAGCCAGGAGTGGGGGAGACAGAGGCGCCGACTTCCCAAATTCCCTGGGTTGCTGGACCCCTGCTCTGCCCCAGGCTCCCCCCCCCCACCCCAAATCCCCACTCCTGCCCTGCCTCGTCCCACCCCCACTCCACCCCATCTCTTCCCACCCCATTCTGCCCCCTCCCCCGCCTCTTCCTGTCTCTGCTCCACCCCCCGCCCCAGCACCTCCTGCATGCCATTGAACAGCTGATTGCAGCAGGTGGGAGGCACTGGGGGGAACGGGAGGAGCTGACTGGCAGAGCTGCCGGTGGGTGCTGAGCACCCACTGGTTTTCCCACGGGTGCTCCAGCCCCGGAGCACCCATGGAGTTGGCAGCTGTGTGGGGAGGTGGGGCGTAAGTGACTCCTACATTTGGGGAGGCTAAGCCTGAGCACTGGAAGCTCCCTACAAGTGGGAGGGGCCACTGGTGCCTGGACTGTGGCCACGATCCCTGCCCCACCTGAGGCCAGCCCTGCTCAGCCTCCTCCCCCTGAGGCCCTGCCTATACCCCCCCCCCCCACCCCCCCCCCCCCCCACCAGCGCGGCCCCCGCCCCCCAGGGGGCCCACCACCCACACCCTCCGCCTGAGGGGCTCTGCCACCCGTGCCGCTGCCCCCTCCCCCAAGGGCCCCCGTCCTGTCACCAGTGCCTCTGTCTCTCTGGGGGAGAAGAGTCACAAGACGGTAGCGGGGGGGAAACAGGGGAAGGGGGAGGAGAAGGGGCAGAGACATGTGAGAGGCAGGTGTGGGGGTGCCGGGGAAGGGACAGAGAAGCATGAGAGGCAGGTGGGGGCCGTGGGGGACGGAGTCACAAAGGGCAGGTGAGGGGCTGTGACGTTATTGATATAAAGGGGGACCATATAGAACATGGGTTGCAACCAAGGTCCTGTAGTGGCACCAAATCCTAAGTAAAGGGGGTCATATAAGGTGTCTAAGACCAGGTTCTGGGTGCTGTATGAAAGGGGAAACTGAGGCACACTACCATATTGCTTTCATGGCTAAATGCCAAGAGTCCTGTACTATGAACAACATCAATATCTACATTGGTTTCATGTTAATTGGGTTCAAAACATTGGCCAAAGCTGGTATGGATAAAGTAGCTGTTTTCTTTAGCTCTTGGCAAGATCACATGAAACATACAGGAACCATGCTGCAAAAGCTAACCAAGTTATACCTTGAGTTTGTAAAGAGATTCATTCATGTTATTGAACATGACTTTGATAAACCATTTTGGTTATACACTGGTACGGCCTCTAGCCCAACACTAGCTGTAGTGAGACAGACCCAAGGAAAGGGGGCTCTTGGGATGCAGTCAGCGATGTTTTGTCATCCCTTCCTGCATCAATTTTGCGTTGGGGGTGTGACGTTATTGATATAAATTGGGACCATATAGAACATGGGTTGCAACCAAGGTCCTGTAGTGGCACCAAATCCTAAGTAAAGGGGGTCATATAAGGTGTCTAAGACCAGGTTCTGGGTTGCTGGTTATGATTATGCTGTCTGTATGTCTGTGTATCATTTTGTAGTTGAAGTTATAAGTAGTGGCTCTGTAATGTCTATATTTTGTATTATGCTCTGCCTCTGGGAAGTGTCCCAGACAAGCTGATGTCAGCCCTGCATAGCTGGCTTGATGGCCCATTAAAGGCCATCAGCTACACAATTGACCCATGGAGAGAAGGCAGACACGCCTTGTGACTCAGCAAAGTATGCAGGGACTGGCCCATGTGACTCCAGGCTCCATTTTGCTGTAAATTTCCACAGTGAAGACAAAGGGATTCTTACACCTGGAAAAGTCTATATAAGGCTAATGCCTCCTCTCCATCTTGTCTTCAATCCTGCTTCTGACCTCTGGAGGGACTTTGCTACAAACTGAAGCTCTGCACCAGGGACTGAGGACCCATCCCAGCGGGGGAAGTACTCCAGAGACTTAATCTGAACCTGCAGTTTGCTCCAGCACTGCTGCAAGCCTGAACTAAGAACTTTGCCATTACTGTATGTAATTGATTCCATTTAACCAATTCTACCTCTCATCTCTACCTTTTTCCCTTTGTAAATAAACCTTTAGATTTTAGATTCTAAAGGATTGGCACCAGCGTGATTTGTGGGTAAGATCTGATGTGTATATTGACCTGGGTCTGGGGCTTGGTCCTTTGGGATTGAGAGAACCTTTTTCTTTTATTGGGGTGTTGGTTTTCATAACCATTCATCCCCAGGACGAGTGCACTGGTGGTGATGCTGGGAGACTGGAGTGTCTAAGGAAATTGCTTGTGTGACTTGTGGTTAGCCAGTGGGGTGAGACCAAAGTCCTTTTGTCTGGCTGGTTTGGTTTGCCTTAGAGGTGGAAAAACCCCAGCCTAGGAATGTAACTGCCCTGTTTAAGCAATTGGTCCTGATTTGGCACTCTCAGTTGGGTCCCGCCAGAACAGCTCCGTCACAGGGGCCCCAGGAGAAAGGGGCGGAGAAGCGCGAGAGGCAGGTGTGGGGGGTGCAGGGGAAGGGGCGGAGATGTAGGAGTGGTGGGCCATGGGGTAAGAGGCAGGGCGGGAAGAGGAGCAGCCTGGGTGGTGGGGTCGTGGGGTCATGGGGGGATGCAGGAGTGGGGGTCTCAGGGTGGAGTGTGGGCAGGAAGAGGAGCAGCCTGGGTGGTGGGGTCGAGGGGTCGTGGGGGGATGCAGGAGTGGGGGTCTCAGGGTGGAGTGTGGGCAGGGCCATGGGACGAGCGCCCAATGGCAGCAAGCCAGCCGACAGCTCCAGAGAGGGGTGCCCTGCATCCTGTTTGGGAAGGCACCCACGTCTCCCTGGCCCATTATACCCACTGCCCATGTGGGGAGGTGTGGGCCCTGACTGACACAGCTGTGCTGTGGAGATCCACTTATAATGGCAAAACAGCGCTATTTCCAGGGTCACTTGTTTCGCTTGGGGCGAGGGGGCTTTACTATATCAGTACAAAGCGCAGTTTTACTGGCACAAGCTCCATCTGCACTAGGAATGCTTTCCACTACCATACACTGGTATTCCTATACCAGTACAGTGCTCCTGGCGTAGACACAGCCTCAGGCTGCAGGTGAAAAGTGCATTATGGTTTCCCTGGCCTGAAAACACTTAGGCATGTAAGAAAGATGTCTCATGAACACAAGTGTCTGAAGGACTGGAGCATTACTTCCAAAGGGTTACAGTTTGGAATGGCCTGGTCACTAATTATTACTAGAGAAGCAGACACAGCACTGGAATTCAGGTGACATGAGTTCTAATCATGGTTCTGCCACCGGCCTGCTGGGAGACCTGGGCATGTTAGTTGTCCCTTCTGTGCCTCAGTTTCATGATCATGAACTAAAGAGCTTTGACATCTACTGATGAAATCTCTTTACATAAGAGCTAGGTACTATTATTGCTTACTAGTCTTTTGTAAACCTTCAGTCTTTGGGAACCTCCTGCTCCCTTCACTTTCATTGGGAGTATGAGCTATACAGGAGTAAGTGAAAGGTCAGTCCTTAAAAGTATTTTAAAGTCCTGGTTGCACTATGACTTCCCATAACATAGCATGGGGATTATTGTTAATAAGTTATTGATGTTACCTGTGGTTTTCCAGTTGACGTTGTCCCTTAAATAAAAAAACTTAACAGCGCACAACTTCACATAAGAGGTGATACTGGGGGAGGGGAATGAAACTTACCGGTATTTTCAAGAAGTTTCCCTAAAATAAAACAAATGGATAAAGACATTACTTAAGATTTTTTTCACTGAATAGAGATATTAAGGAGTTTTCCATTTTATTTTGATTTACAGTTTTAAGAAAACCAGTAATCAAATTAGAACGTCCACCACTGCAACAAACTATCCAGGGAAGTGATGGATTCTCCATCTCCTGATGTCTTCAGACCAAGACTGGATGTCTTTCTGAAAGATCTGCTCAACACAGAGCATTGGACTCAATACCGGGGTAACTGGGTGAAATACTCTGGCTTGTGTTATGCAGGAGGTCAGACTAGATGATCTGATGGTCTCTTCCAGCCTTAAATCTATGAATGAATTACATTTGGATTCATGATACAAGGTGGGTGAGGTAATCTCTTCTATTGGATCAACCTCTGTTGGTGAGAGAGACAAGACTTTGAGGCACACAGACCTCTTTCTTCAGTTCTGGGAAAGGACTCTGAGCTCCTGGCTAAAAGCAAGGTGCAACCGGTTAATTAGCATATATTGTAAGGGACCATTCAAGGTAGTGTCCCATTAACACCTGCAGTCACGGGACAAAAAGAAAGGGTTAGTGAGTTACGGATTGTTGTCATAAGCCAAAATCCAGTGTGTCTAGCCATCAGGCAGTGCAGCAGAGGATTCCAACAGGGTGGAGGCACCCACATGACAGATTTACATCAAGACCAGCCAGCTGTGGTTGATGAGTCATTAAGGAGAATCAACTCTTTCAGTGGGCATCTCCAGAGGATGGTGCACAATGGAGGCCCAGTGACTCAGCAGGGCACGTAAGACATGTGATCCCTGACTCCATGTTTGTGCCAGTAACTTTCCATGCATACAGGCTGAGGTATAAAAGTGGAGACAGTGACAATTTCTTTGCCTCTTCCCTGTTCCACATTTCTGGACAGGGGCGGCTCCAGGCACCAGCACGCCAAGCGCGTGCTTGGGGCGGCAAATGCCTAGAGCCGCCCTTGTTTCTGGGGTACAGTTTCTAACAAAGAAGGGCTTTGAACAATGGACTGAGGACCCCAGTATTTGGGATGAACCAGAGACTTGTTGCAAGCTAGCAGATTTAACATCACTGCTATTATCCTGACCTACAGACTCTGAAACGAACTGCAATGTATCTGATTCATTTTAATCTCAACTCTCTTCCTTTTGTAAACTATTCATAAAGCTTTAGTTTTTAGTTACTAAAGGATTGACTATCGGTGGGATTTGGGGGGGAAGATCTGGAAGAACCTAATATATGTGATTTCTGGTTTTCATAATCACTTATCACAGAAGGCTGGTTTGTCTGGGTGGTGCATGAGGGGCTAGAGGGCCTGAAGGGGACCGTGTGCGGCTTCATAAGAACTAGAATAATAATTCGGGAGCACACATGTGTTACTGGCTTGGTATGTTCTTTTCACCACCAGTGAGGGGCACATGCCCTGTTTTTCTGGCAGTCTGACCTGAGACTGGAGCTCTTGCTGTGTCCCATATCAGGCAGCGTGACACAGGCTATTGCAGACCAAGGAGGGGGGCTAGTTCCAGAGCTCACAGAGAATGTGCTGCCAGTTGCCTTCTCCCCAACCCCAGAGGTGTCTAAATCCCCATAGGCACCTGCCTTTGGGCATGCACACAGAGGCGCTCACTGCCTTAGTTCAGACCTAAGGCTTGGGGAGATACTCTGGCTAGGCATCCCCCTGTCTAGCCTATGGGGCCTGATCCAGTAGGCATGCCCAGACCACACATTACACACAAAGATGGTGTGAGCCACCAGATCAGGAAGATTGAGAGAAAGTGAGAAAGTGAGTGTCAGTGCATCTGTCCCAGAATACCCAGTTGCTAGGGCAGTCACCTATGGTGTGGCAGACCCAAGTTCAAGTCCCCGCTCCTAATCAGGCAGAACAGGGATTTGAAAACAGCTCTCCCACATCCCAGGTGACTGCTTTAACCACTGAGCTCCAAGTGGCTGAAGCAAATTGGAGGGGAGAGGACTGCTGACCAGAAGAGTTGGAGGGAATTTATACTTCCTGCAGCCCCAGAGCAGCCCTCTTTCACCTGTACTGGGCTGGCAGCACCCACCCACCTGGAAAAAGGACAGGGTTTCTTCATGACATGGTGTGAGCATTATGGCTATAGTGAGGTGGGGGGCTCTCTCTCTCTGTGTCTGGAGTTAGGAATTGCAATTCTTAAATCTCTTTTAGGACCTAGCCCTTGGTGAGTAGATTAAAACAAATCTAAAGGATACAAATGAGCACAGAAGATTATACTAGATACCTCCTGAGGTCCCTTCCAACCTTGATATTCTATGACTAAGAAGAATGTAACTTACGTTTTTCAGCCTGGATCTTCCCTAAGGAAAAAAGATAGATAAAACAGAGTAAAAAAGAAATATCACAACACTGAGCTTCTGTTTGAGTGCAGACCGAGTGAAAGGACCATTTTTATTCGAAGCATTCTAATAACTTACATGGCTATTATGCTTGGCAGAATTCAATTTTTTTTAAATCTTGATGGATAATGTTTATTTTAAGCATTTTATATTTATCTGAATTCCTACAGTCGAGGGAAATTGGGGTGGTGGTGGTGGTGTCAGACAATAATTTGAGGAGACTAGACATGAGACTGAGAAAGGTCAATTTTTATAACCATTAAAACCCAAATTCCCAGTGACTATTTGTCAATTTGGCCAATCCTGAGAATGTATATGGGAGTGAAGTTACTCACCTGCTTGAGGGCCGACCGATACACAATTGTAGCACTGGATGGGAAACATTTTTCTTGCCCCTCAAAACGTCTCAAGAACTACGGACTTGTCAGCAGTTTCATGAGATCACTCCCAAATGTATTTGAGCAGACTGTATGTCAGTTATTATTCACATGCAATTGACTAACCCTCCCATCCCCCATTAGTCTTATAATTAAAACTATGAATAATTAAAAACAAAACAAAACAGTATTTTCAAGAGCTCAACTTTTCTTCCCAGCTCAAATCAAGACAAAAAGTCAAAAATCCCCTGAACTTCCACAAACTGAAAAACAGAACTTTATTTCAGTTCATGTCAATCAGTGTTCTGTTTCAATAATTTCACCGTGACCTGCTAACTCCTGGTAAAAATACAACCCGCTTTGTCTTCATCGGGGATTTTACCTCTGGTTAGCTAACACATATAAGTCCAATGTTAGCATCTTGTTTTCCTAGTGCAAATGCATGCGTAGGCATCTTAGAAAAATCTCACTCTGTGAACACTGATCCAGCAAATGTTTATGCACACGCATAAGAGTTTGCAGGACAGGGGCGTAAGGTATTTAAATGTGTCCTGACTGCAGAGATGCTGAGCACAAAGCTCAATGGGAGTCTCTCCGAGCGATGGGTGAACATTGAGGCGGCATTCCTCTCTAACTAACTTCAGGCTACTATGGGTACTTCTCCATTGCACACTCTTTACAGAAGCATGCAGAGTACCAGCACGGCATGCCCCCTCGCCTGGGGACTAATAGCTGTGTAGATGGTGAGGCACTGCCTACGTGCCTAGAGCACAGACATGCCTGAACCTGAGGGCTATCCACTCTACACAGCTCTACACACCCGAACAATTCTTCCCCCACTTACACTGCTGCTTTTAGCACTGCAGTGTCCCGCTGTCACCCTGCTTCTGGAGCCTTTCCTCACTGCCTCCCCCGTGCCAGAGCCTTTCACTGACTCAGACCACATTGCAGTGTGGGCACTGCCTGCTTTTCACTATGGCCTTGTCTACACTACCACGATATATTGACCTGTTACACTACTCTAGCTACGTGAATAACACAGCTGGAGTCCATGTAGCTTAGGATGACTTACTGCGGTGTCTGTACCACCCTGCGTTGACGGGAGATGCTCTCCCATTGACTTACATTAATCTTCTCATTTCGGTGGAGTACTGGAGTCGACCGGAGAACAAAACTGCAGTTGAATTAGTGGGTCTTTACCCACTAAATCGAACCCTACTGCATCGATTGCAGCAGCATCGATCCCTGGTAAGTGTAGACATGGCCTATTATATGTAGCTACATGAATGAATGAATGATGAATGACACCCTACATTTCACTTCAAGTGGTGTGAAGTCTGCACAGTCTATATGTGATTCATCAATCCTTATTTGCTCTGGCGCATCTCTACCTTGTGGCATTGGGATTGTGGTGATAAGTGTACCCCCTCTGCAAATCAAGCCAGTCCAGGGGATTTCAAGTTTGGCACCCAAAAACTAAGGTATCCAAAGTCACTACTTGTAGTCACATTTGAAAATGTAGGGCAACATTTCCGTTCACTTTAGGCCATGAAATTATGTCTGCCTGGACTTGCAAACATTTCATTATTTAAAAAAAATTATATGAAATAATCAAATTAAAACACTGTCAGACACACACAGGTATGAGAGAGTGAAGAAGAGGGAATAACTTACCAATTTTTCAATGAAGGTTTCCTAAAACAAAACAAACCAGTGTAAGTGAGTATAGATTACTTAGGCTCTTTGGTTTCAGTAAATACATCTAAAGAAAAGTCTTCATAGCCTCATGATATAGTTTCATTCTATTTTTATGCAATTAAACATTTTTAATGATTCCACTGTGTCTGTAAAATGGCATAAAGAAGCTACGATAAGAGAACAACAGTTTGCACACATTTTGCATTCACTTTCAGCATCAAGGCAAATCCAGTCAGGTGTAAATCATGTAGAATCATGTAAATCATGTAGAATGCTTCATAAATCATTCCAGAGAATGATGTGTGAGCCTCAAAGAATAAAAACAAATTAATATCTGGAGAACATGATGTGCATTTAGAGCCAGATATTTAAAGGTATTTAGATGCCAAACTGCCATTGATTTTCATGGAATTCAGGCATCTAAATACTTCCAAATATCTGACCCTTAGTGTTTCTTTCATAATAACTGCATCTTGCCAGCAGTTCTCCATCTGTTTAACACTTCTTGAACTCCAAAAGGGTCAGTTTCCCCTTCCTATCTTTGCATTACACCAGTTTACTGATGCAGAAATCAGGGCTGAAAAGTGTATCTACACACAAACTCTACTTACAGTGACCTAGAACTTTCTCAAGTTGTCTTTTGTCATGAACTATCTCATGCTTGGTATCCGCCCCCACACAATATTGTCGTTGTAGAAAGTTCAATGAATACTTCTTCAAATATTTTGTTGCTTTCTATTACAATTTTTTTTCACAAAAGTAGGTATTTAATCAGTCAAATAGCCCTTGTGTATAACAGCACACACATGGTGTATCAGCATTATCAACTCCAAGTTTTCAGATAGCCTGACTCAGGCCTCGACTCCTGGGATTGGCTTAAAAAGTGAGATTTAAATAAATGATGTTTTCTTATTCATCTTCTGGTGTTTGAGCTGCTAGTAACCATGTTAATCTGGGAGGCTGAAGAACCCCCGTCGTAAGAGGTTTTTAAAAACCGGTTAGACAAACACGTCAGGGATGCTCTTATTTAACCCTACCACCGAGTGGAGGGATGAACTAAGTGACGTCTCAAAGTCCCTTCTAGTCTTACATTTCTATCATTCTATGGTTTTGACCTTTTCTCCTCAACCATAACTGTCGGTATCAGATTTTTTTTTTGAAAGGTTGAGATTCTCTCACAAATAAGTTTTTCCAATTGCTGCAGCTTTGAGTGGGGGAAATGAGTGAGAGACTTGTACAAAAATTGTGAGAACTGGCAACCCCATTAGTGTGGTGTTCAGTGAACACTCAAGCCCAGATGCACAATGAGACTCTTGTCCCCCTGTCCATTTTGTGTGGCGTTGGGCCTACTCTGCCATTGTATTTGCAAGAAATAGCTCAGGTGCCTGAGTGTAGGAGAGGGGCTCATAGAGAGACACCTCTCTCCAGCTCAACTGAGGTGCCAAACTCGGAGATGGGGCAGGACTCAGACCACACCCCTCTCCTTGGCATCTGCCACTGGCTAGTTTAGATGGACCCTGCCTGGCGTTCTGGCTTTTGTGGCTCTCATTCTTCGGTGCCTCTCTCTCCCCAGTCATTGACCAGGGAGCCTAACTCAGGCTTTGTGGATCGCAGTGCTGTGCTAGCGATTTTCTGGGTGCCATCGTGATGCTCAGCATTTCAACACTCCAGTCTATTTGTGGCTCCAGGTCCTGGTGCCTCAGCAGAACAAGAGGAAGGATGGGAGGAAGTACAGCATTCACAATTTGTTCTCAGTCTGTTCCGTTTGCCAGAGCAGGCTACAGAGTTACAGTCTGTCCTGAATTCTACAAATCACCAGGAGCACCGATCTATACAGGGCTCTGTGTTAAGTAAACGGTGAAGCATCAGGTATGATGAGAGCCAGCCAGGAACTGGAAGAGGGGTATGGAAAGGTGAACAAATTGTACTAGAGGCTCTCTTTGGAGGGAAAGGAGGTGAATTTGGGCTAATTTGGATAACAAACAAAGATTGTCCATGTCATTATTAGGGCCAGACCTCAAATAAATTAGTGGCACAATTGACTAACCACTTTCCCTGCACAGCTACTGTGATAGCACGTGCATAACTGCTCAGACTGTGTTTATCAGGATAACCACATGTTCATACTAAACATATAATGCTGCACCATGGTTATAACCCTGATTCTGCAAAACAGTTCAGCACATGCTTAATCATGTGTGTAATCACATCCCTATTCAGCGGAGCCCGGTCCTATATCATTATTTTCCCTTCTCCTTTCCTCATCTGCTGCATTTTCAGTGCCTGTCTCTTTCATCCTTTCTATGCTGTTCTGTCTAGTCAGTTCTGTCTTGTCCATTGTGAAAGTAGAATGAATTATGTTACAAAATAGATAGGATTAAAGAAATGCTGTCTGTACCTTTAAGGAAAGTCGCTGGAATGCTGGAGTCCAGGTGTCAGGAAAACAGACATTAACATAGAACAATTGCATTTAAGGGCAATTGGTGAAGCATTAGCCTTAGATCGATAGGAGTTAGTAAGGAAGTAGGATATGCATGCTATGCCCCAGGTGAATTTTGCTGTTTTTCTCCTTTGTCCCTTTGTTTGATTCCCGCTCTTTTATCTGTATAAATAAGACTGTTTGGGTCTTGCATGGCCACTCACATTATCTGAATGTTATTGGCGGAGCGCTGTGCTAATAAAAACAGAGTGGTCTGACAAATTGTGAGTCTTGATTCTAACTTTGACAATTTGGAGGTTCCACCGAGATGGCAACCGTCTTCACTGGGGCTGTGTGATCCCTGACCGTTTTGTGGGACGACCGTGGCAGCCGGCACCTGGGCATTTGGCCCAAGCGGTCCTCCTTCTGAACGGAAGGGTGCACAACCACAGTGAAGTCTACGCCATCGAACCTGTTGGTTCCCACTCTGTTCTGGTAGGGATCCCAGGACCTGGCATCAGGAATCTGGTCAGGTAATTATATCTGTGTTTTGTCCGGACTGAGGACTGTCCTGTCTCTGTGTCTATCCGTCCTCTCTGTGGAGTGTTTGAGTCTGGGTGCCGTCTCCGTCCGGGGATTGGCCGACCAAGGGGTTCCTGTCCCCGCGGTCTGAGTGAGTGAAATCTGCACAATCGCAGCCGCACCGCACTTTGGGTAAAAGCCCTGGTGTGAAAGCAAGGGCGATTGAGGCAGTAGCCTGTGGGCTCCTAACCCGAATTTCCTTCTTGTGCGATTGGTGTGTGAAGTCCTCCTGTATGGGTAACCAGACGTCTAAGTCAGGACAGTTCCCTAAACGAACGCTGGCTCATTTTATATATTTAGGATGGGTCCAGACTCCTGTAAGAAGGGTCCGGACTCCTGTAAATTTCTGGAAAAATGGTCTAGGCTAACTCAGGGGGATCCCAAAACTCAGTGGCCACTGTTAAAATCTTGGAACAAAGACCGAGTGGATGTCTTAAAGGACAAACTCGGCCAACCTAAAACGAAATTGGCTAAAGAAGAGGTTAATTGTTTCATTCAGTGGTGGGAAGAGGCAAATCGTAGCTGGACAAAGAAAAAAAAAAACTCGCCTCTCTCAAATATTCAAATAATCAGTTAAAAGCTTTATTAAAAGCCTCCTCTCCCACCACCAGACCGCGCTCCCTTTACCCGTTCTCAAAACCCACCCCGGATCGATCCAACGCCCTTAATACTCCCATCTCATTGTAAAAAGGACAAAAAGCCCCTTGTTCTGTTCCCCTTTGTTGTCTGCCTCAAAAACTGATTCTTTAGAGTTCCACTACCAATTCAGCAAGGAGGGTTGGCTCCTCAACTAGCCCCCACCCTTCCTGGTCCCTTTCCTTAAACATTTATTTCAAAATTGTGAAGTGACCACAATATCACTCACAAACAGTTCATTGGAAAAAAAAGCAGGATCGGGCCCAGAAAAGCAGGCAAGCAACAGATAAAGAAACTGAAAAACAGGTTGGAAGCCCTAAGGGCATAGTGTTGGCAGTAAGAAAAGCAGTAAGTGCAGGCATGAACCCCTGGAACAATACTTAAAATGGTGAAATCTGAGGTGACAAAAGGTGTTATTTTGGGAGATAAACGAGTGATTTAAGGAAAGAGTGAAAAGTTAACTCTACAGAGGCTGGAGAGAATTAAGCAGTTAAACTTTGTGAAAATGTTAAAAAGGACCATGTTAAAGAGAGAGAATTCTTGGTTTCTTTGCAGCTATTCTGAAGGGAAAATGGGCCCTTTTCCAAAAGAATGCCTGTAAATAATCCAAATATATAGAGAGCTATGTAAAAACAAAGCAGTGTAAAGGAATAGAAAATGTGTATGTATCTATTTGTCTGTCAAAATATGTAAAGTTCTAAGAAGCTAAACCAGCACATCTGGTTTGTAAAACTCCTGTTTTGTAGGTGTAAGATAAATTGGTTTTGTTTTTGTTTTTAATGCCACTAAAAATTCATTTGACTCTTAATTCAAAGTTGCAAAACTGACAGACCTTTTTGCAAGACACAGGTAATTAGTGTTGTTTGGCTTTGGGATTTAGCATTTAACCCTTAAGGGGTAACTTGATTCTTTATAAAATTTAAAATGTTTTTTTTAAATAAAAACCAAGTCATGGCTGCAATAGGGCAGTCAAAATCAGGAGAATAGGGAGAGATTCTGGAGTCTTTTTGTTTGTTTGGTTGTTTGTTTGTTTTTTTTGTAACAATAGCAGATACGAACTGTAGTAAAAAAAAAAAATTTTTAACAGTGCCCCTCTGAAGCAACAGGTGAGGTGCATAAAACAAAAAGAAGCAATGTTAAAAACATTGAGCCTTAAAATGGCTCTGTGTAATCAGACTGTCACTTTTGATAAGGGTACATGAAAACTCTGTAAGAAAAAAAAAAAAACAGTTACATCGTATGTAAAAATTGATATGGCTAATGTTTTAAAAAAAAAGTTGTAGTATAGAAGGAATGTGCTTTTTCCCTAGAACATGTGCAGTGTATATTGTAAAAAGGGGTAAAAGAAATACAAATGAAATATGCTACTGAATTAAAATCCTATTAGGGCTCCAAAAAGAGCGCAATAGACTGTTTTCTTTTTCAGATCTCTGTGTGTTTTGTAAGCTGGAGTTGAAAGTGGAAAGAAATCAAAACTCTGGTGAAAGTTGATTGTGTCCCTTTTAAGGCAGAGTCTCTGAGCTCTGCTGATGGCTTTGAATCCAAAAACAACAACAACAACAACAACAACAAAAACATGGTATAACAAGATATCTTTAATAGATTTGATGCTAATGTTATTGTTAATATTAAACATTGAAATATGGTAATGATGCTTCTCAGCTATTACCTGTGAATAAACTTAAAGCTTAACACAGCAGGAAAAACATTACAAACTTGGTCTGCTATATAAGAAGAAAAACTTGAGGTACACCATCTCATGAATTTAATAACTAAACAGTGGAATAATTTCCCCATAACCCTTAAAAAGTAGAAGCCATTAAAACCTGGCATGCCTATATAAAAAAAAAAAAAAAAACACAGGAAAATATGGAGGTAATTCCTCTGTTTTCCCTGCAATCAGCAAGGGTATTTGTAAAAGAAAGGAATCTTTTAAGCGACAATCAATGCCACCCTGAAAGGGGTAGAAAAATGTTTTTTGTCTTTCAGAAAATCAAAAAAAAAAAGCTAATACCAGCTACAGAACAACCTATTACAAAAACAAATGAAAGTTAAAAAAAACATACTGCAATAGCTATGAAATGTACTGAAATGCAGATATTTAGAACATAAAATGTTTTGTGGATGCAGTATGTCTCCAGTACGGTAAGACAAAATTTGTTAAGTGAAAAAAAATTGTTATTAAAATTGCACACCAACAGGCTCTGGAAGCAAAGATATGGAAAGTTAGCCCACTCCACAGATTGCACCTGGGATCCTTCTGGCTACCTCAGACCTCAAGCCAGTGGGCTGGGGAGGAAGGGAAACTATTGGACACTAGAGGTTGTACCAAGTGGACTCCTCAAAAGTGGGTATGCTTATCCATGCCTGTTGCTCCAAAGCCCTGTAGTAAAGGCATCTCACTAGGATCCTGTATGTGGGATACAATTAATAATTAGGCCAAAGTATTGTATAACGGGCAATGTGTGTGTTAATTCTTGGAAAGAAGTGTTTTAAAAGGATAAAAGTGTTAGCAACCCATCAGTAGACAAATGTACATGTAATGTAAGTACTGTGTTTACCAATAATCACATTTACTATTTGCCACAACCAAAAAGTCTCAGCTTACTGTAAGCACTGATTTAGCTGAGTTCTCTATCAGTCTTAGCATTGAATGGCAAACAGTTACCAATTATCTGTTTAAAAAGGTAAAAAGGTAACATAGTTCCTAAAAACAAACAAAACAATATGGGAAACAGAACCATTCATATTATCTGGATGGTCTCCCACAACTACTGGCATACTAATGTTACTACCCCTAATTGTTTTTGGTTTTAAATTGTATGTGTTTAATTGAAATGTTTAAAATATACTGGTGGATAAAACAAATGTATGCAAAGCTAGAGCCACAGGCCCAAATCACCTCCCAGTATTTTACTACATAAGAAGTGACACTGGCGATTAATAATCTTAGTGTCAAAAGGGGGATATGGAGGAGCTGGACTTTATAATGTATAATTTGATTTCATCCTACCAGCCACCCTTTTTGAATAGCAGAAAGAAATGACCCTCTGGGACTATAGGATTCTGTTTTCCCATATGCATTACAAATTGGGCCCTCTCTCTAACTCTTTGTTTTAAGATTTAGGTAGTAAGAGACAGGATTCTCTATTGTGTCTATGTTAAGTAAATTAGAGAAACATTGAAGGCCTGGGTCTCAATGTAAATTGTCTTGGTTATTAATTGTAAAACTTAGCAAGGTTCAATTTGCAATGCCTTTTTTGCTCTATATAAAATACTACTGTTTGTATTCTCAATCTGTTTGTGTGAATGAGGAATGAATGCATCAGGAAAAGATAAGGTGTGAAGGCCATTGTTATAGCCAGAGTCAAGGAAAGAAGCAAAAAGACTTAAAGAGTATCAAAGAATCATCAGGCACTGCTTACTACCCAGATGGCTGTTAAACTGTCTGGCATCCGCAGCATGAGTACATGCTTTGCCGTGTAAGAATGCACCACCCCCAGCAAACCAATCACCACCTCAGGACCACGCAGAGTCAATTTTGACTCCAGAAGATGACGTAGAGGAACAGCCTGCAATACCTTACAATCTACGTTCTCGTAAGGGTTGCCAGAAGCAGACGACTACCTAAAGCAAGGCCCAAGAAAAAGCAGTAGTGAGCCTAGCGCCTGCTGCCTGGTGGACATAAAACTGTGACTACAGTTCCCTCAGTTGAGGTTGTCAGAACCAGAAGGGCCCTGCCTCCAACATGCGCCTCTGGTGGTGCCTGTTCCTCGGCTGTTGGTGTCTGAAGGTCTGGGGAGTCCACAATGACAATTCTTTTATCCAGCAGCAAGTGTGGATAGCTCAGACCCTTAATATTTCTAAATGCTGGGTCTGCAGCCACATCCCAGCCCACTCTCAAACTGATGTTCCTGTCCTGGCTCAATTCCCCAGACCTCACTGGAGGACTTTGTCCGTTTAACACAATATGGAACAGTAATGACACCTGGGAAGAGACTATTGGCAGTTCCTTTATCCCACTTGGGGGAGTAATACACCAGGCAAAAAGGCTCCTGAGGTTACAAGCAGTAGTTGAAATAATGGCAAATGAAACCGGAGAAAGTTTAAAAACTCTGGCCAAAGAAACAGGGGCGGTCCGACAGGTGGCCCTTCAAAACCGTCAGGCATTGGACATAGTGCTGGCGGCCAAAGGAGGGACCTGTGCACTCATTGGAAAAGAATGTTGTGTGTATATACCTGACAATACCAATGAGGTAATAGATCGCGCTAGCCACTTAGAACAAATCGCATATCTTCCCCATGAAGAGCCGAGTTCTTTATGGAAGTGGCTAAGTAACCTGTTCAATTTCTCTGGCATAGGAAACTGGTTGTTTCAGGGAGCCCTGACTATCCTGTTTGGAATCTTAGTGATTTTTGTATGTTTTCAGTTAATCTCCTGTTGTATCCAAAATTGTGTAAAATATGCCACCCAGGTGACTGCCCCAAAACAGAGTGCTAATATGATGATTTTAAATATTGCTGATGAACAAAAAGATAAAGAACGGTTAATATGTGGAACCCAGTCCATCGTTGGTCATGGCGAAGCGTGACCAAAAGGAGGGATTGTGAAAGTAGAATGAATTATGTTACAAAATAGATAGGATGAAAGAAATGCTGTCTGTACCTTTAAGGAAAGTCGCTGGAATGCTGGAGTCCAGGTGTCAGGAAAACAGACATTAACATAGAACAATTGCACCGTTCAAGGGCAATTGGTGAAGCATTAGCCTTAGATCGATAGGAGTTAGTAAGGAAGTAGGATATGCATGCTATGCCCCAGGTGAATTTTGCTGTTTTCTCCTTTGTCCCTTTGTTTGATTCCCGCTCTTTTATCTGTATAAATAAGACTGTTTGGGTCTTGCATGGCACTCACATTATCTGAATGTTATTGGCGGAGCGCTGCACTAATAAAAACAGAGTGGTCTGACAAATTGTGAGTCTTGGTTTTAACTTTGACACCATTTACCAAGTATCTTTTCTAAAGAGGAAATCTTCCCCCCCCCTCTTATCACATTGTATTCGCCTCTTTAGGCCTTTACCTCTTAACCTGAAGAGAAAAGCAGCAACGCCTATCAAAACAAAGGAAATAACCAGGAGCAAGTACAGAGCCACCATCCAGGGAGACACCCTTGGGAAAAAAGGACCTGAAAAACAAAACCCCAGAGAGATGTGGTAATTTGGGAAAATAAAATACTTGTATCTCAGAAAAATACATCCCGGCAAGATTTATGAGATAAGGTTGTAAATGCTCTTGTTTGAGCAACAAAACATGCCAGAAACTGATTTTAAACACTGTTTCAGCTACATAATTTTGACAGGGTAGGGAGGGATGAAAGTGCATCAAACAAAGGGAAGTGAGACTCTCATATTTCTAATGTGGAAACCAGCCAGAAGGAAGTCTGCAGAAGAGAAGAATGAGCAGGGGATTTGATAGCTGCTTTCAACTACCTGAAAGGGGGTTCCAAAGAGGATGGATCTAGACTGTTCTCAGTGGTAGCAGAGGACAGAACAAGGAGTAATGGTCTCAAGTTGCAGAAGGGGAGGTTTAGTTTGGACATTAGGAAAAACTTTTTCACTAGTAGAGTGGTGAAGAACTGGAATGGGTTACCTAGGGAGGTGGTGGAATCTCCTTCCTTAGAGGTTTTTAAGGCCCGGCTTGACAAAGCCCTGGCTGGGATGATTTAGTTGGGTTTGGTCCTGCTTTGAGCAGGGGGTTGGACTAGATACCTCCTGAGGTCCCTTCCAACCCTGAGCTTCTATGATTCTGTGATTCTATGATTCTAAAGAATGGGGGAGGGGAATATGAAAGTGTCACAAAGCAGACGTGAAAGGGCTGGGGGGGAGGGGTGTGTTTGTTTCTCAACGTATTTTTAAAATAATCCCTGCATGTGGAAAAAAAAAAATCAGCACTCCCTGAAGTAATAGCTAAATTTAGGCCATGTACAAGTTAATGATCAGAATGCAGTGGTGACTGTAATACTGTGAAACACATCACACACACATAGTCATTTAAAAAAATATTAAAGACAGCAAAGATATGAATGGAATAGGAGCTATTTCTGTATCCATCGGCCAAATCCAGGTTCCAACGTTGAGAAAAGTGGAGGAAGGGGAACTGTAGCTCATTTCATTTCTCCATTAAAGTATTGGTTTAATTAATACACATAGGAAGAGAACTGATATTGGGCTTATCAAATTCACCAACCCCACCCCCACAATTTTTTAAACTTTATGTCAATGAAGTTGATAACATTAAATTCACTCATGTAATTTAACTCAGTCAGTTAACTATAAAATCCTTCTTAGTAGCTGTTCTCTACTTGCTGTACCTGTAAAGGGTTAAAAAGTCTCACTGAGATGCAGAGGTAAACTTAAAATGAGCTGGCACCTGATCAGGGGAACCAATAGGGAAGCTGGACCCTTTCAAATTGGAAAAATCGGCTGGGTGCAGGGTCTCTGGTCGGAAGAGAGAAAACAGAGAGCAAATATGCTGTAACAAACTTGAGCCAGGTATGAGAAATCATCTACAGCATAGCTAGAAACTACTCACTGGAACCCCCAGATATGTAAGTAGATTAGGAAATGTTAGAATATGCGATCAGGGATCTTTTTGTGCTAACCCCAGGTGCTTTCGTTTTGTTTTGCTTGTAACCTTTAAGCTGGACCCAAAGAAAGTCATTTTTGGTGTTTAATCCCTAAACATCCTGTTTTTTTCAGATGTGGTTCCTATTTTGTTCTTATAATAAAATTTACCTTTTTTTAAAAAGAATCCTTTGATTCCAGCGTCCTTAGACAAAGGGTTGGTCTGTGCTCACATTGCTAAGGCAACTGGTTGGTATTTTATTCTCAAGCTTCCCCAGAAAGGGGGTGAAGAGGCTTGGGGGGATATTTTGGGGAGATAGGGATTCCAAGTGACCCTTCCGTGAATATTTTGTGTAAATCACTTGGTGGTGGCAGCAATACCTGTCCAAGGCAGAGGACTGTGAGCCTTGGAGGAGTTTTAACCTAAGTTGGTAGAAGATAAGCTTTGGGTGTCGTTCGTGCAGGCCCCCACCTTCTGCACTCGAAGTGGCAGAGTGGGGAATTTTAGCCTTGGCAGGGACCTAATAAAAGATTTTGTCATCCTGCTCTTCCTAATGATTGTGAGATGTATGTACAGATGATACTTAAGAAGGTGTGTGTATGTACTGAAAATACGATCTACAAACTGTGTCCCAGGCAGAATGGACTGACAGGTTTCTTCCAGACAGGAGATAAGATGAAAATTCAGCATTGTACGTCAATACAATGGGAGCCTCAGCTGAATATGGACTAAACAGGAATATTTGAAGAAACCTTGCAGCCAGCATCCGGGAACCAGGGGAGTCATACAGACTTTGAGGACAAAAATGATAGATTCTGGGGTCTAAGAGGAAGACAAGACAGACATTTTGTTATTCATCCCAGCACTTTTTGCATCCGTGAGTGGTGGATCCTAGCCATGTGGGCTGGTGATGCTGGGAAGGACTGTTTTAGGCAAGAAACTACTTTAGACAAGGATTTTAGTCTCTTCAAGTTAAGTTTAGCCTCTAATAAGCATGTTATACTTTTGTTTTACGTGTAACCATGTCTGTTTACATTATCTTTACTCTATCTCTTAAAACTTCATCTTTGTCAATAAACTTTGAATTGTTTTCACTATAATTATACCTCAGTACACAGTTGTTATAAAGGACCTGATCCTGAGTTGTATACCAATCAAGCTGTGTGTATACTGTTCCCTTGGGAAGAGTGAACCTGGTAGTTACTGGGACTGTCAAGTGGACAGGGGCTGGACACTACAGGAGGATGCTTCAGAGGAGCTTGGGACCTGGGATGTCCCTAGTGTTAACCTGCAAGGCAAAGCCAGGGCTGGCAGATTGCTTGGGGGGTGACAGGCTGGTGGTGCCAGGGAGCTGACACCAGCTTAGCACTCTCTCCCTGAGTCAGGCGGTACCATGGTGACTCTCAGTCTTGGGAACCCCCAAGAAAGTGTCATGTTACTTATTCACCCTGGACAAGAGAAGACGACGTGTCTGACATTTAACATTTTCGAAGACATTAACAGTAAATGAAAAGGATGAGCACTCATGAGACCTTTAACAGTAGCTGTCTTTGGTGTAAATACTTTCATATTATTGATCGGTCATAATTTATTTCACCAATTTTCATTTTATGTACTTATTAACTATTGGTGACCACTGTGTGTTGTTTGGATAGTAACTGACCTGCTATATAAACTGTCGACTCCTTTTCTTGGTTGAGGAGGGTGTTCCTGATCTGACAGGACAGGCTCTGGTTAGACGTCTCTGACAGAATGATAGAACTCTGTGTCTCGAATAGCCCCTTGGGGTTTTGTTTCTGACAGTGACGTTAAAGGCTGTCCACTGGGATCTCTCCACAGCACCTCAGGCTCTGGGTACCACCCAGCTGATCGACACACCATTCAAATCCCTCCAGCCTGATAACCCTCAACGGAGATGAGAGGAGCAGAGCCCAGACCTGAAGGAAAGTGGGATAAACTGCTTAAATTCTCGATGCTAACTTATATGACTATTCAGTGTAAAATATAAACACTTAAATCTCTAATAAAAAGGAATGGATGGATTTCCCCTCTGAATTCCTAGTACTCAGCATCCAGGAAACTATGGCCTGGCTCCAGCAAAAAACTTAACCACATTCTTAATTTTCTTTTCAAACATATCTTCCAGTGAGATGCCCCGCATTCCCTGATCACCTCCAGTTTGATCTTAAGCCCCATGAAGTTTGAGTTCTGTGAAATTCAGGGGGCAACTCTCTGCTCATGCGTCTTATCATGACACTTCAGATCTCTTGAACTTCAGTTCTGATGTTTTTGCCTGCGTGGTTGAGGAAGGATGTTCTCTGAGAAGGACTCTAAAGTAAGGAACTAACTTAAGAGCTAGCTGAAGTGTTTGGTTTGAAACTTTTTCTAGGGAGGGTGTGGGAGGTCCATGAAAACTGGAAAACTCTGAAGGAAAAATTTCAATTAAAATGAACACTCTTATTTGTGTAGAAATGTTTCTGGGAGCTCAGACCCATTTCTTAGCCAGCTCTAACTGCCCCCATTTCCTTGGCCTTGCAGACCCTTAATATGATGAATTTTGGAGAGTGTTGCAAAGCTCATCTATTCTCTCAATATGTTTTTTTTATGGGATGTGTTGAATGAGGCTGAGTGGAAGGAAGTGGGAGGGGTTCAATTCATTGTGCTGGGAAGATTTTCTGTTGACAATAACTTGACTTGACAATCAAAAAGTGTTTAGGCATCTGCTGACTATTGTGCAGTACTCAGATTACATCCCCCCTACCCCCACCACCACCCAATGCAAAACAATGTTGAGAGAAGCAGACTGGAGCAAGATGCCTCCTTTTCATTGAATAAACACTGTCTTAGCGTTCAACAGTGGCTGGGATTTGAAAGTGTGTGAATGTGGAAAACACTGAAGTAAATCTAAAGGGCCAGAGGAAGGATCTGAAGGAAGAGGGAATTATTGTGTATGCACCTTCAACAAGGGGGTTGGGAGTGGATCCATCTGTTTCAATAAGGTTTGATTCCTTTCCTGTCTCTGGGATTCCCACTATGGGACCAACAGCAGTGTTATCATATGTGACTACATGGCCACCAGGGAAGCTGTAACCTTTTAAATCTAAAGAGGTCTGGGGTGAGGAGAGGAGGGACAACCTGAAATGCAGAGAGACACATGTTGAAGATGTCAAACAATTTTTCAGGGCTGCTGGAAGTCTAAATAATATTGTCATGATAATATACAAATGAGGGGGGGAGGGAATGTTGTATCAAAAGGAAACACCAGCCCAAGCTACTGACCTGCTACTTTCAGTTCCAACAGGGATTCTTCATGAAAAACACTTGATCGAAAAAAGCACCTGTACTGTCCTTCATCAGAGGGTCTGACATGGTGTATTCTCAAGGCTACGCTTCCATTGGCAATGTCATCTCTCAAAAATTCTGTCCTTCCCTGATATTCTGGCATCTGCCTTTCATTCTGATCGTCCCCATCACGATAAAGGTGCACAAGTGAATAGAACTGGGACCGGTACCATCTCACCTCCATGTCCTCACCTGCAGTGGCCATGACAGGGTGGTCAGGTCCAATCACTTTAAATTGAGCTATGAAATGTAGCAAAGAGACAAAGAAAATAAATATTAAAAAATGAACTTTGGATTAAAATGTAATCATTACAAGCGACGTGTTATATGTCATTACAGCTAGTCTAATGCTACTCACCTCAGCTATAAGGAGGAAATAAGACATTGTTTTGCTAACATTAAAATAAAATCTTAAAACTGTTGTAGCCAATCCAGGACCCCCATATTTGGAGCAGAGACTTGAAATTTGGCAGGCAGATAGTGCTGGAAATCAGAGAGGTGACTCTTGTTGGCCCTATGAAAATCCACCCATATTTGGTCAAGTTATAATTCTCTGAAAACCACCATTTGTGCATGTGCAATAGAGATGATTTGTTTATTTCTCGTTTGGGTCTGTGTGTCTGTATGCGGGGGGGGGGGAGGGGAGGTTAGACTTAAGGTCAGAAGGGACCACCATGATCATCTAATCTGACCTCCTGCACAACGCAGGCCACAGAATCTCACCCACCCACTTCAATAACAAACCCCTAACCTATGTCTGAGTTACTGAAGTCCTCAAATCATGGTTTGAAGACCTCAAGCTGCAGAATCCTCCAGCAAGTGACCCGTGCCCCATGCTGCAGAGGAAGGCAAAAAAGGTTGCCTGTTAGGTCTCCAAAAATTCCATCTTCTTCGAGCAAGCTCCAGCCTCACTGTCTATTCGCTGCACGGACTGTGCTCTGACAGCAAGGCCCTTCCTTCTACACTGAAAGTGATCCCAGGCTCCACTGTGTGGTATTGGACATGACTGTGTCAAGATGCACATGCACAAGGGGCCTGAATTCTAGCATGTCCTAACTTCCAGTGCTTGACTTTACAACCTTAACATTCATGTAATTCTGTGTAGGCAATTGTAGGGGGAGCAGGCAGTGACTGCTCTATTTTTGGTTGCATAACATACTTTGTTCTTCATTTTCTGGATGTCAAACTTCAGAAGTGCTGAGCACTCAGAGCTTCAATGGAAGTGTCTACTCAATCGTTACAGTAGTAAGGAGTTTAGGCATTACAAGAGGCTGAGTTTCAAGCCTGTCTCAGATCCTGAGTCACTGTGGGGTGTTGCACTTTACTTTTCAGTTTCCCCATCTGAAAATTACCTACCCAACTACTTCCCTTGAGTGTCATAGAGATTAATTAGCTGTCCACAGAGTGCTCAAAACATATAAAAACGTGACCTACTCTGAAAGAAATGACACCTCGGACGTCTCACATTGGGGCCTACATTTAATGGTGAGCTTTGCAAATTTTGGCCTTAATCACTCCGTGCCTCAGTTTCCCACCCCTAAAATAGTAACAAAGAATAACACGGAACACTTCCATTTACTCAAATGGCCCGAGGGACGTCTGAAACTTTTGAATGAGCGGGTGTTCGGATAAAGGGAAGTGCTATTTTGAAGTGTGTTGTGGGGCTCCCTGATGAGAGAGGAGACCTGGCTAGTTGCACAGACAGCAGTTTGATCTGGACACAATGTTGCAGCCATGGAACCCCATTGTGAGTGGATACATTGTTGCACTTGTGTAGCGCAAATGAGACTCACTGCTGTAAATTGCTCTCCTTGTTATCTGAACCCCCACTGTTTACAGAGGGGGACACACTGTGGAGTTTCAGATAAAGGGAATTTGGATAATGGGCAGTGTCTTCTACTCTGCTAGCTCACACCAGAAATGAGAAGATCAAACATTCATGTTTGTGAGGCACTCAGGACACTTCAGTGATGGATGCCCTAGAAAAGCCCACAAGGTTGTTCATTTCCTATTCAGTGCAATGAGGCACAGCTCCCTCATTCCCTGAGCACCATCCAATCCTGTCCCTTGGATACATGAGGAAGGAGACTGATGGGAAATTAATGTGTGACTGTGTATATATGAGGGAGCTGAATAATGTTGCATCTGTAATCTTAAATCTGGCATTTCCTAATCTTTGAGTGTTCGACTTTGCACCCCAAATATATACTACACCCCCACCAAACAAAACAAAGCAAACTCCCTCCTTTTAGCAGAACAACAACATTGCAACCCTTACTTCAAAGTGCCAATGACAGAGCTCTCCACTTTCCCCAGATGTAGCTATCGGAGGATTTATACTGGCACTGATAGATACCAAAGCCTCTGTGCACTTTCAGCTGATCATTTACGTGGGGTAACATGCTCCTTTTCACCATAATGCTGGCAGTCTCAGGATCCCTACATGCTGAACCTAGCTTGCCTTCCTCCTTGCCCCTGCCCAAAATCCCATCGATCAATGTAGTATTTCAGGAATAGAGAAAGTGTCTGCATTATGCCATCCTGCTTTAAATCTTGACAAACTCTTACCAAATTCCTGTACAAAAGGTAAATCAGGAACAGAGCTGTCAGGATTTGTGGGTGGGGAGGGGTAACTATTTGTGTTACATTGTTTAACACGCTTGCTGAGAAACCTCAATGCCAGAGGTAAGTGGAGAGAGACTCCAGTGTTTTTCGTTAATGGTTCCAAGGCCATATTGAATAGAAGAGGTGGATGCTGGCAGATGGTATCAGCTGGGCTGCCTGAGATGACAGCTCTCTGATTTAAATAGAGTGCCAGGGAACTGTCAGTGAAAGGTCCCTGATGGGTCAGCTTGTTTTGCTCCTTGGTCTAGCTGACTCCAGATCTGTTGATCTTTAGTCCAGACTGCCAGCCCAGCCCTAAATATTCCCCTTGATTTGGGGAAAGGACAAACTGAATCAAGAATGACTGGGTTTAGATGGAGTGGGAAGATTTCTTTTCTAGATACTAGAGCAGTTTGCAGTTATAGTTTGTGTTTGGTTATGTATACATTTAACTGTATATGTTCCGAAAGGTTGGAATTGACAGATATAATATCTTTAGCATATGGATATGTATCTATCTATCACAAGAGCAGAAAGCACACTGAAGCCGTGGGAATTTCTTACCTGAGTCTCCTTTGTGAACGGACAGAATAATGAAGAACATGATGTAGCCAGGCCGAGAGGAACTCATTACAGGGCCATGAGGGAAGGAGGAAACCTTCATTTTCCTTATAACTATATCAGGACAGCAAGAGAGAAAAATGAGCATAACGCAGAGATTGTGACAAGAGAAAAACTGGAGACTGGAGTATGAAGAATAGATGAATACTTTAGGCAAAAAATCTGGACTTTTTCATGATCTTTTGCTATTTTTTGACCAGCTTACAAGAGCTAATCATTTTTTTTCCAATGACATCTCAGCAAAAAGTGTATTGACCAACTCTAAAAGGACATGGCCTCTCAAAGAGCACAATGGTAAGTAACTGTGTTTTGATCACCACTGTAAGATTCTACAAAAAAGCTGCCTATAAACTGAAAAATCTTATTGCCTCACTGCTTCTTTAAAGCTGTGTAAAGAACTGATTCTTCAGTTGGTGATAGTTCCAATAATAATAAGTCATATTTATTTTATTTTTTTAAAGTTAAAAAATTCCGGTTGACTCAGAATCTTTTTTTAAAATAAATTTCAGCAAATCAAGAAGTAAATCTGTATAACATTTCACATTTCATTTGACCCAGAATCAATCATAGAAAAGTAGGGCTACATGGCCCTCCAGAAAGCCACGAGTCCATCATCCCAGGCTGAGACAGGATTAAGTATACTTGAAACGGAACATTTAACTTCCTTTATTTTTTAAAGCTTTGTAATTTAAAAAAAAATAAAATAAAATTGAAGTAAAATTCTAAATGAAAAGTCATCTTAAATAAAAAATTGAAGCATTTAATTTAAAAAATACTGAAATGAAACTTCATTTTTTCATTTTGTTTTTCTTTTTACCAAAACAATTCAGTGAAATCAACACAAAGTAACTCTGAGCGCTTCCCATCAAGTGTCCCATCACCAGCCACTTGCAGATCAGCTACATGCCATTGTGGGCAGTCTCATCATACCATCCTCTCCATAAACTTACCAAGCTCAGCCGTGGAGTCAGTTAGGGGTTTTGCCCTCACTGCTCCCCTTGGGAGGCTGCTCCAGAACTTCACTCCTCTCATGGTTAGAAACGTTCCTCTTATTTTAAACCTAAACTTGTTGATGGTCAATTTATATCCATTTGTTCTTGTGTCCACACTGGCACTTAACTTAAATGACTCCTCTCCCTCCCTGGTATTTATCCCTCTGGTGTATTTATAGAGAGCAATCATATCTCCCCTCAGCCTTCTTTTAGTTAGTTAGGCTGAACAAGCCAAACTCTTTGAGTGTCATCTCACAAGGTAGGTTTTCCATTCCTTGGATCATCCTAGTAGCTCCTCTCTGTACCTGTTCCAGTTTGAATTCATCCTTCTTGAACATGGGAGACCAGAACTGCACACAGTATTCCAGATGAGGTCTCACCGGTGCCTTGTATAATGGTACTAACACTTCCCTGTATCTACTGAAAGTACCTCATCAGATGCACCCCAGGATCATTTTAGCCTTTTTCACAGCCGCATCACATTGGCGGCTCATAGTCATTCTGTGATCAACCAATACGCCCAGGTCTTTCTCCTCCGTTACTTCCAACTGATATGTCTCCAGCTTATAGGAAAAAATTCTTGTTGTTAGTCCCTAAATGCATGACCTTTCACTTTGCACTATTAAATATCATTCCATGTCTATTATTTCAGTTTACAAGGTCATCCAGATCATCTTAATTATATTCTGGTCCTCTTCCATATTGGCAATGCCTCCCAAGTTCTTTGTATTGTGGGCAAATTTTATTAGCACATTCCCACTTTTTGTGCCAAGGTCATTAACGAAAATGTTAAATAAGTTTGGTCCCAATACTGATCCCTGAGGAACTCCATTAGTAACCTCCTTCCAGTCTTTGTAGTCTCCCCTTTAACCAGTTCCTTGTCCATCTTTCAATTTTCAAATTGATCCCCAACTTCTCCAATTTAACTAACAATTTCCCATGTGGAACTGTATCAAATGCCTTACTGAAATTCAGGTAGATTAGCTCTATTGCATTTCCTTTGCCTAGAAAATCAGTTATTATCTCAAAGAAGGAGAGCAGGTTGGTCTGGTACAATCTACATTTTGTAAAACAATGTTGTATTTTATCCCAATTACCATTTGCCTCTATGTCCTTAAATACTTTCTCTTTCAACATTTGTTCCAAGACCTTGCCTACAGCTGAGCTCAAACTTACAGGCCTGTAATATCCTGGAACACTTTTTCCCCCCTTTCTAAAAAATAGAAACTATATTAGCAATTCTCCAGCAATAGGGTACAACTCCCTAGTTTACAGATTCATTAAAAATCCTTGCTAATGGGCTTGCAATTTCATGTGCCAGTTCCTTTATCTTTAATTCCCTTCACACCCAAGCTAGCTACATTATAATTAGCTTGGCTATGTCTATGTGAGCTGCAGTCAGACCCTTTGTCTTCACTATAAAAAGTTTGAGCAGTTAAACAATATAGCCAACATCTATTTTTCAGTAATAAACTGACATGGAGTTATGTCTCCCTGTCTCTTTCTCTCTCCTCTATCATTTGGGTTTCTTCCATTTGCTGAAGTTTAAGTGCTTTCTATATTCTTGCCATGATCCATTTCGTGGGGCCTTTTCTGAAATTTACATTTTTGGTATCCTTCAGTGGGTTTCAAAATTGTTCAGACCTTGATTTGTGTATGTAACATGATATTTTGCTTCCAGATATTGGAGAACTGACCATGTTTCTCCTGACATAGCTTGTCTATTTTGTAGTTTGTTAAACGTAGAAGTCTGACAATTCATGATCCAGTGTTTGGAATGTGTAAAAATATTTTCAACAGGGTCGCAGGAATGACTCCTCTAGGGACATTAGCGTATTTCAGAACCTTCTCACAAATAGGCAATGCTGTTCTAAATCCACATCTGCCTATTTTCTTAGCAATTTACATCTTCACAGGACTGAAAAAATCGCTTGCTACCATTCCCTGTTGCAGCAGGTGAGTGAATGTTAATAACCCGCTTTTGGCATGCACAGAAACTGAGACACAAAGAACTTGATCCTTCACTCACTCAAGACAGTGGTGACGTCAATGCAGGCAGGGTCAGGCCCAAGAACGGGGGGCAGGGAGGGGACTTATTTCTCCAAGGTTTTTATTTATTTATTATTTATTATTATAAAGAAATTTATTTCACCATGTGACTCTCCAGCCATCAGACTATGCAGCTGAAGAGCAGGATTTGGGGGAGGGGGAATCCTCCTTCATCATGGGGCTGGGTCCTAGGAATCCAGCATGGCCTAACTCTCTCTCTATGTAAAAGGATAAAGGGACACAAATCAGATATTAGGAATGGCAATATACAAAAACCTGTAGGAGACACTTCAACCTCCCTGGCCACACAATAGCAGATCTTAAGGTGGCCATCCTGCAGCAAAAAAACTTTAGGACCAGACTTCAAAGAGAAACTGCTGAGCTTCAGTTCATCTGCAAATGTGACACCATCAGCTCAGGATTAAACAAAGACTGTGAATGGCTTGCCAACCACAAAAGCAGTTTCTCCTCCCTTGGTGTTCACACCTTAACTGCTAGAACAGGGCCTCATCCTCCCTGATTGAACTAACCTCGTTATCTCCAGCCTGATTCTTGCTTGCATATATATACCTGCCCCTGGATATTTCCACTACTTGCATCCGACGAAGTGGGTATTCACCCACGAAAGCTCATGCTCCAAAACATCTGTTAGTCTATAAGGTGCCACAGGACTCTTTGCTGCATTTACAGATCCAGATTAACACAGCTACCCCTCTGATACCTAACTCTCACAGTCAGTTCTCCAGCCTAATTCGGGACTGAGGCGCACCCTGTAGTGGAGAGATCCCTCTTTCCCTTCCCCATGCACCCCACGGGTGCTGAAGTAATGTTGCTCAGGGCTCTGTGCCACCCCTTTACATCACAGATCGCTTTCTCACACAAGAAGGATGTGGCTTCCCTTTAGTGATAACACCTGGTCCCCTGATAACCCCTGAAGTGTAAAGAGACAGGACCACTGTCACGGAGTGTAGGGGAGTCAGACCCTGCACCCCCGGGCTCCCTGCCGATTCACCAGGACTCTCAGCCAGCCAGTAAAGCAGAAGGTTTATTTAGACGACAGGAATACAGTCCAACACAGGTCTTGCAGGCACAGATAACAGGATCCCCCCCTGTTAGGTCCATCTTGGGGCCCCATAACCCCCATCGGGGATCAGAGCCCTCTCTCTCTGCTTCCCCTCTTTTCCCAGCCAACTCCAGTCTGCCCCCCCCTCCGGCCCCTCCTCTCTGCTCAGCTTCTTTCCCGGGCCAGGAGGTCACCTGACCCCTTTGTCTCCAACACCTTTAGATGCACCTTTGCAGGGAGGGGCCGGGCCATCAGTTGCTAGGAGACAGAGTGTCAGGCATTCGGCCTAGCATTCCCAGCCCCCAGTAAGACCAGTCCCATTTCGTCACACCTCTCCCCCCTTCGAGACCGAACTGAGCGGGGTCACTCCAGCCAGTGACCTGGGGAAGTTTGAACCCACCTACATTCCCATGGCTGCCCCAGGGACCCCCCCGATCTGGGGGAAGAGTTACCCCAGGTCATTCCAGTTTCCAGCCCCCCTGTAGGTCAGGGGGACTTGAGGGCACTTGCAGGTTGCAGGGGGGAAGCCTTATGCCACCCGTGCCCTTTCCCCACCCCAGTACCCCTGGGGTGCACGCGGGGCTGGGGCCTTCTCCCCACATTCCAGTCTGGGGGGGCCGTGATTCGGGCTCTCTCGGTTCAGAGCCCCCCTTCTGACCCTGGCCCCCCTCTGGACAGGCTCCTCGGGGCAGGGCGAGGGTCCTACAGCCATCTCCCCCCTGTCCTGGGCCTTCCTCCCCCTCTGGCAGAAGTCACAGGAGCGGCAGTGCTGCCGGACATGGGCAAAGACCCCAGGCCAGTAATAGTTCTGCAGCAGCCGCTGCTGGGTATGCCAGGCTCCCTGGTGCCCTGAGGGGGGAATGTCATGGGCCTGGCACAGCAGCTGATGGCAATACTTTGGGGTACCACCAGCTGCCTCCTGATCCCCCCTGACTCCATTTTCCCTGGGGGAGCCCATTCTCGGTACAGGAACCCCTTCTCCCACAGGAACCTTTTCCGGCCACCTCGTCCCATGGTCTGTCCCCCCACGAGGCTGGCCAGGTCCCCTATCCTCCGCAAGGAGGGGTCTTCCCGCACCGCGGCCTGGTACTCAGCCGCTGGGGCAGGGACGGGGATCTGCTCTCTCTCACCAGCTGGGCCTGAGGCCACAGCCTCTCTGAGCCCTGTCCCTGGGCGTTCCCTCCCCACCGGGTCAGGGTCCGGTGCCTCGGCCAAAGTACTTTCCCCGGGGTCAGGGTGCAGAGCCCTGCGTCGACTCTGACTACGGTTCACAGCCAGGGCACCCCAGGTGTTACTGGGCCAGTCCTCGAGATCCCCCCCCATTAACACCTCCGTGGGCAAACGTGGGTGCACCCCCACGTCCTTGGGGCCCTCCTGGTTCCCCCACTTTAGGTGCACCCTCGCCACGGGCACCCTGAATGGGGTTCCGATCACACCCCTCAGGGTCAGGTAGGTGTTGGGCACCACCCGATCTGGGTCCACCACCTCGGGCCGGGCCAGCGTCACCTCTGCGCCCGTGTCCCAGTACCCAGTGACCTCCCTCCCATCTACCTCCAGGGGAACAAGGCACTCTTTCCGGAGGGGTAGCCCCGTGCCCACCCTGTAAACCCAAAACTCAGGGTTGGGAGCATCCAGCCCCTCGGAGGGGTCGACCCGGGGCCCCCCTCCCTCCTTCGCAGGTGGTACGCAGCCAGCCCCCCTTTCCTGCGAACGCTGCCCCTTGTCCGCCTGGGTCTCTACCCAGTTAACCCGGTGGGGGGTCGGTCTGCTCAGTTTGTCCGGGAGTTTGGGGCACTGGGACCGCAGGTGGCTCTTCTGGCCACATTGATAGCAGTGCATGTCCCGTTGGTCCCGTCGAACCGGTCGGTTGTCCCTGACGCTGGGCGTTCCCCTTGGGAGGGGGTTCCCCCGATTCCCCTTTTGGGTGGTCTCAGGATGACTCTCTCTCTGCGTCGCGACGGGCCTGTTCCTTTGGGGTTCATCCCTGCCAACCCCCGACTGGCTCTTCACAAAGTCATCGGCCAGCATGTTGCGGGTTCTCTGGCTTTTGGTCCCTTAACCACAGCCTCAGGTCAGATGGGCACCGTTCATACAGCTGCTCCAGTACCAGCAGTTTAACCAGGTCCCCCTTCGTCTGGGCCCCATCTGCCCACTTGCTGGCGTACCCCTCCATGCGGACGGCCAGTTGTAGATAGGAGACCTCAGGGGTTTTATCCTGACTCCGGAACCTCTCCCGGTACATCTCAGGGGTCAGCCCAAACTCGCGCAGCAGGGCCTGCTTGAATGGTTCGTAGTTCCCTTTCTCCTCCTCTCCCAGCTGGCCGTACAATGCCACGGCTTTGGGGTCCAGTAAGGGGGTGAGAACCCGGAGCCTGTCCGCAGGATCCACCTGGTGCAGCTCGCAGGCCGTCTCAAAGGCATCTAGAAAGTCACCCATGTCCTCCCACTCCTTGGGCGGGGCCAGGATGGACTTATCAAAGCTCCGCGCCGGCCTGGGCCCCCCCCTCACTCACCGCAGCCGGGGGCCTGCTGCCCCCCTGCCTCGCCAGGTCCAGCTCATGGTGACGCTGTCGCTCTTTCTCCGCCCATTCCTGCTCCCTCTGTCATGCCTCATGGTCCCTCTGTTCCTTACGAACCTTCAGCTCTCTCAGTTTTAGCTCTCTCTCCCAGTCCAGCCGCTGGTGCTCCACGGATGAGCGTCGCTGGGACGATTCCCGGCTGGGGGGTGAGCTTCGCCGGGAGGATCCCCTGCTGGCCGGGGGGGTCACGGTGCCCTCGCTAGCTGGGCTCCTCCTCCCCCTCCCCCTAGGCCTAGGGGTGGGAGGTCTCGGGGAGCCCTCAGCGGCCGGCTGACCACTCCCAGCGGTGACAGACACTGGTGCCTGCGCTGCATCTGCCCGGCTGCTTCCCTCAGACAGGGATCGGTTCATTCACACGATCTGCCTCCTCCAGCCGGGCAATCAGCTGGTCCTTGGTGAGTTTCCCACTGTGTAGCCCCCTGTGCTTGCAAATCTCCACCAGGTCGCACCTGCGCCGCTTGGCATACATCTTCCTGCTGGCCGCTCGCAGGCCGGGGTGCTCGCCGCTCCCCACGGGTTCCAGGGGGACCCCTAGTGTGCCAGTCCTTGAGGTCACCCCCTCTCTGCCAGGGTCGAGCTGCAGACTCCTCCGCCCCTGGGACCGCTCGCTGTGATCCCCCGGGTGACCCTTGTTACTGCAAAGTCCTGCTCTCTGGTCACACTCTCCCAGGGGTTAATCGCCCCTTCGTTTTACTGCTCCCCAGTCACTTACTGCAGGAAGCGCCGTCCACGGGGTGCAGTCATCCCACCACTGCCACCAGTTGTCACGGAGTGTAGGGGAGTCAGGCCCTGCACCCCCGGGCTCCCTGCCGATTCACCAGGACTCTCAGCCAGCCAGTAAAGCAGAAGGTTTATTTAGACGACAGGAATACAGTTCAACACAGGTCTTGCAGGCACAGATAACAGGATCCCCCCCTGTTAGGTCCATCTTGGGGCCCCATAAACCCTATCGGGGATCAGAGCCCTCTCTCTCTGCTTCCCCTCTTTTCCCAGCCAGCTCCAGTCTGCCCCACCCCCTCCGCCCCTCCTCTCTGCTCAGCTTCTCTCCCGGGCCAGGAGGTCACCTGACCCCTTTGTCTCCAACACCTTTAGATGCACCTTTGCAGGGAGGGGCCCGGCCATCAGTTGCTAGGAGACAGAGTGTCAGGCATTTGGCCTAGCATTCCCAGCCCCCAGTGCTAACAGTCCCACTTCGTCACACCCACCATTCACTACAGTGGCAGAGATTAAGCTAATTATCAGATATTCCTGGCCCCTTTTGCCTGTACTTAAAGCTGGAACATGCTGCTGCCTGAATTACAGCAATAAACACATGTAAATACAGCTAAGAGGAGGTGTGTTTGTGTTTCACCTACCTGTTTAAACTGGCAGAAACTTCTCAGCAGAGTCAGTCTGTGGAGAGTTCCCAGCTTCTCCCTCCTCAGAGTCAAGCCAGGTCTTTTTGTTTGTTTATTTTTCATTACATATTTCCAGTTTTGTTTCAGGGCATTAAAGTTTTTCCCCAGCTCCTTGATGTTCCTCAGATCTTACAGACTTTAATTCTGAATGATTTTTAATCAGCATTTCATATGCCTCTCTCTACTGCAGTGACAGAGTGAACTTGAAACTGAAAGCGCACAGGAGGAATTCAGAAAAGTCACATGGTTTTGTGATATTTAAAAAAAACAACAGCTCTTTTGAAAGAAACACACACAATTGTGACAATCCACATGGGGTCTCAGTCCCTGTTCTTGGCTTGGCTACTGTGATGCTGGAAGATCAGGTGCCAGCTTGTGGCGAAGCCCCAGGCCAGTTCACTTGTGCATTAGTATAGATCAAAATGGTTGTAAATTTATTTGGTGTTTAAACTTCATGAAAACTGTGGGATGTTACATGCATTGTTTTCACTTACCTGTATCCTGTCTACAGTCTATTAGACTGTAATAGAAAACATTCACATTGTTCTACCCCTGTAACTAAATAACCAATCAAACGAGAAAGAAATAATCATGTAATGCAAATGAAGCACTTTAGCAGGAAATTGCTAATTCATGCTCGTTTGAAGGCAAGCGGTCATTGCGTGTGATGATCAGAGATCAAAGACTCAAAATGGGCTCCTCTCTCTCCACCAGTCAAAGGAAAAGCCCATGTGGTGGTGACATTGTCAGCTCGGCTCCTGGGAAAGGAAGCTATAAGTATGTGTAACCATTCTGCCAGGTGGAGTCGGCAGCAGCCAGGGCCGGGTTCAATATCTAGACGTTCCATTTCAACAGTACAACACAGAACCGGCTCAAGCGCCCACCCAATTACACACCACTCCTAGGTGCCTCCGAGAGGCAAAACTTCCCCACTCGCAAGCACAGAGTCCGAGTATAGGAAAGAAGCTTTTAATGAAAGGAGGGAAGTCACCCAACATTAATTAGGGGAAATGCTGCAAATAGGCTTCATCATAAACAAACCTGTGAGCAGGACACCCACACCCACTGGATGGGGCAGTGTCTTCTGCCTCAGGTTCTTGGGTTCTACAACCAAAAGATCCTTTACCGTGCCCCCCTGTGCTCCCTCACCACACCCACTCACAGGGGTTGTCCTTGGTCAGTAGGACCCAGGGTTCTGAGGTGCATGTGTGAGAGTTCACCTCCCACCCGGGGAAGAAAGCACCTGGCTTGCTCTGCCATCTGAGCACTTCCTCTGAATAGCTTCCTTGCCAGCCACTGTTCCTCAGTGCCTGGCCCCTCCCACCGACCACCTGCTTGCCACTCCCCCCAGTCAAGATGCAGGGGCCTGCACCAGTAGCAGGGATGCCCTCAAGGGAACCCTCACCACCCCTAGCTCAAGAAGGAGTTCCCCCTATCCCTTCCATGCCCACTCTCAATAGGCGAGACAGAGTTATAAGGCCAGTAAACAGGCTAACTTACGAAAACTCATGCAGTTTGTAACATCTGCAGAGGGCTTTGCTGTGATGACAAATTCTCAGCCATGGCGGGGGAGGATGTGAGCAGAGTCTGAATGAGCTCTCCCTGGACAGCTAGCTGGGAGGGGGAGAGACATCAGGAGCAAACTGTATTTACATGAACACACCCACTCTGCGTAGATATCCAGCACATAGAGCAGTGTGGCTCAAAAAGCACCAACTTTGACTGGCGTTGGGTTACAAATCACTTTAGTGCTGAATGAAATGTTGCTGACTTTTCTGTTTGAGTAAAGGGGAGCAGAAATCTGCTTAGCCCATCCCAAATGAATGGGTCACCCTCAGCTGAAAGGACTTGTTAAGCCAGGGGTTGAATGCTAGACTCCTATGAAAGGAAGAGGAGGCAGGGACATGACTGGGTTCCAGTCTTGTGTAAGAGTAAAACTCTGTCTTATTAAACACAATAAATAAATAGCAGCATTTCACCTGGGTTGTGTATTAAATGCTATAACTCATATTGTGGAGTGACAGAAGGGCTGATATCCATCAACACAGCCACCATTTATTTAGGAAGGTGCAAAGGTGGCATCTTCAACTGCTGAACTCCATGTTTCTATTTAACCAGCTGAGTACTCAGCATCCTACAGTCAGAGCACATACATGTATTGTATCCTGTAATGTGGCTGTTGGTTTGTTTGTTTACCTTAGCTCTGCTCCAGTGGGGCCAGGGCATTCACATTCCTCTGAAAAGCAGCAGCAGTGATCTCTTCAGCCAACAGCATCCAGGGAACAGCAGGGCTGGGGGAAGTCAAAGCAGCGTCTCTGCTTTCCTCAGCTCAGATGCTGCAATATCTCTACTAACCGTGTTGCCAAATTGCTGCATCACTGCACCCAGGAACTAGCCACATCCCCAGCAGCATCTGTAGTGACCATGGCTTCCCCAGCACAACTGAATTCTGCTGCTCATCCCAGGTGGCCTCTTCCAGGCCCCCACAATGGGTCGCCAGATGACCCTCCTCAGCCAGACAGGGCAAGAGCCCCAGCCCCCACTGCCACAGGCTGCCCAGTGCCACGGGGCTCAGGGGCAGCGAGTCCTTGGCTTCCCTCCGAAGGCTCGTGACAAAGGGTGCAGGGCAGACGTCACTGGTTACATTTGTGTGTGACAGGGACACCTGCCGCACCTGGGACCAGGCCCAGACCCCAGCCCCTTCCACCAGGCCCCTGAGCAGCCACACAGGCACTTTCAGCCACTGCCCAGGTCAGTGGGGTCTATGCTATTAAACTGGCACAGACCAACGAGGGAAGGGAGGCGCTTTACTCGCTCACAGGCCTGGTAGCCTGTGTGTTTGTTTGTTTACTTTAATTCTCCACAAGCTAAGAAGCAGGGACTTACAGGGCCAGATTAACTTTTGTGGGCCCAGCTCCAAACATATTTGTGAGCACCCAGGAGTGCCTGAACCTCTCATAAAAGAATCATAGAATATCAGGGTTGGAAGGGACCTCAGGAGGTATCTAGTCCTGCTCAAAGCAGGACCAATCCCCAACTAAATCATCCCAGCCAGGGCTTTGTCAAGCCAGGCCTTAAAAACCTCTAAGGATGGAGTTTCCACCACCTCCCTAGGGAACCCATTCCAGTGCTTCACCATCCTCCTAGTGAAATAGTGTTTCCTAATATCCAACCTAGACCTCCCCCACTGCAACTTGAGATCATAGCTCCTTGTTCTGTCATCTGCCACCACTGAGAACAGCTGAGCTCCATCCTCTTTGGAACCCCCCTTCAGGTAGTTGAAGGCTGCTATCAAATCCCACCTCACTCTTCTCTTCTGTAAACTAAACAATCCGAGTTCCCTCAGCCTCTCCTCATAAGTCATGTGCCCCAGCCCCCTAATCATTTTTGTTGCCCTCCGCTGGACTCTCTCCAATTTGTCCACATCCCTTCTATAGTGGGGGCCCCAAAACTGGACACAATACGGCCTCACCAGTGCCAAATAGAGAGGAATAATCACTTCCCTTCATCTGCTGGCAATGCTCCTACTAATGCAACTCAATATGCTGTTTGCCTTCTTGGCTGACTCATCCAGCTTCTCATCCACTGTAATCCCCACATCCTTTTCTGCAGAACTGCTTAGCCGGTCGGTCCCCAGCCTGTAGCAGTGCATGGGATTCTTCTGTCCTAAGTGCAGGACTCTGCACTTGTCCTTGTTAAACCTAATCAGATTTCTTTTGGCCCAATCCTCTAATTTGTCTAGGTCACTCTGGACCCTATCCCTACCCTCCAGCATATCTACCTCTCCCTCCAGCTTAGTGTTATCTACAAGCTTGCTGAGGGTGCAGTCCACGCCATCGTCCAGATCATTAATGAAGATGTTGAAAAAAACAGCCCCAGGACCTCACTCCTCTTAATATCGGCTGCCAACTAGACATTGAGCCATTGATCACTACCCGTTGAGCCAGTTTTCTATCCACCTTATAGCCCATTCATCCAGCCCATACTTCTTTAACTTGCTGGGAAGAATACTGTGGGAGACCATATCAAAAGTTTTACTAAAGTCAAGCTATATCACATCCACTGCTTTCCCCTCATCCACAGAGCCAGTTATCTCATCATAGAAGGCAATCAGGTTAGTCAGGCATGATTTGCCCTTGGTGAATCCATGCTGACTGTTCCTGATCACTTTCCTCTCCTCTAAGTGGTTCAGAATTGATTCCTTGAGGACCTGCTCCATGATTTTTCCAGGGACTGAGGTGAGGCTGACTGGCCTGGTGTTCCCTGGATCCTCCTTCTTCCCTTTTTTAAAGACGGGCACTAGATTTGCCTTTTTCCAATCGTTTGGGCCCACCCCCAATCACCATGAGTTTTCAAAGAAAATGGCCAATGGCTCTGCAATCACATCAGCCAAGTCCCACAGCACCCTTGGACATTAGATCTGGACCCATAGAAAGTCTTGACATGCACAAGTCTAAATACTGCTTAACCTTTTCTTTCACCACTGAAACATTCAGCAACATTCAGAAATTGCCATAATAGTATTTTTTTTTCAGGAAGGTGGGGAATGAATTATTTCCCCAAAATATTTGGATGAATCATAATTGCAGGGGATGTGAAAAACTGACCCCAAATGTTTGCATGAATTTGGAAACAGAAGCAAAATTACATGTTTTTATTGCTGTGATGGGGTGGATAAAAGGTTTGTGGTAGGGCTAAGGGGAGCCAGAGAATCCAATTAGCCCATTCTGTGGCACCTAGATGGGAGACAGGTTATCAACTTGCTAGGAGACTATAAAGAAAATGTCCCAGGGCTTGAGCCTTTTAATCTCAGGTCTGCTTAAGCTTTGCCAGGGAAGGTCTAAGCCACACAACTGAGGTCTCTGGCTTTACTCTAGATTTACTGTGGAATTCTCATGGAAAAACTGGAACAAACTCTACCCCTGGACAGGGCTGGTGCAAGGATATTTTGTGCTCTAGGCGAAACTTCCACCTTGCACCCCCCCTCCCCCCAGAACATCACTCATTATAAACTTTCAGAAATGAATACTGCATCATGTGGCCTTGTTCATTAGAGTTAATACAGAGAGGGAGGATTTGGCCCATGAAACAATAACTGTATTAAGATGCTGCCTGCAAAAGAGTCTGAGAAACCTTGACTTACATTTCTTTGGTGACATGATGTAATATCCAGTATTGCCAACCTCAAACGTTCAGAACTCATGAGCTGGGCCCCCCACAAAAAAAATCACTCAATATCTGACCTATCAGTCCTCAGCCTCAAAGGAAACCTGCCGAACACTTTTCAAAGACGAGCCTGGGAGCTTGAATTCAAAACCTTGCTAGACATTAAAAATCATGATCTTCATAAAGATATTGGATTTACGGTTAATTACAACAACCTGCAGCCCACTAATCTCCCCTTTTGTCCTGGGATTACAAGGGAGTTAATGGGCTACTTCACCTGGAATGGTCCCCTTGGATATGTGCTAGCTAATCTGTTAGCTCTAGTGTTCAGCTGTGACACTGTTTGGACCTTTCCAGGCCCGGAGAAGAGCTCTGTGTAGCTCCAGAACTTGTCCCTCTCACTGACAGAAGTTGGTCCAATAAAAGATCTCACTTCACCCACTGTGTTTCTTTCAAATAATGTGACAGCAGAAGGGACTGTATAAAATCACATGTCCCTGGAGCTAAACCCCCATCACCCTGGTCCTTTTCAAGTGTTCATAGGGTGACAAAGTTCCTCCTCTACCTTGGTGGGTCCTCTGCTTATTGGCAGACCTGCTCACCTCAGTGATCTTCCCCACAGTCTGGCTCAACCCCTCCTGTGTCTGATCAGGAGTTGGGAGGTTTGGGGGGAACCTGGGCCCGTCCTCACCTCCGGGTTCCAGCCCAGGGCCCTGTGGATTGCAGCTGTCTATAGTGCCTCCTGTAACAGCTGTGTGACAGCTACAGCTACACCTCCCTGGGCTGCTTCCCCCTGGCCTCCTCCAAACACCTTCTTTATCCTCACCACAGGACCTTCCTCCTGGTGTCTGATAACACTTGTACTCCTCAGTCCCCCAGCCCCAGCCCCAGCCCCTCTTGCTCCCAGCTCCTCACATGTGTGCCACAAACTGACGTGAGCTCCTTTTTAAACCCAGGTGCCCTGATTAGCCTGCCTTGATTGGCTGCAGGGGATCTAATCAGCCTGGCTGCCTGAATTGGTTCTAGCAGGTTCCTGATTACTCTAATGCAGCCCCTGCTCTGGTCACTCAGGGAACAGAAAACTACTCACCCAGTGACCAGTATATTTGCCCTCTGCCAGACTCCTGTACCCCACTGGTAATAATTACTGGAGATATACCAATCTCCTAGAACTGGAAGGGACCTTGAAAGGTCATCAAGTCCAGCCCCTGCCTTCACTAGCAGGACCAATTTTTTGCTCCAATTGCTAAGTGGCCCCCTCAAGGGTTGAGCTCATAACCCTGGGTTTAGCAGGCCAATGCTCAAACCACTGAGCTATCTCTGGCTCTGTCACAATAGTAATAAGTTCAATAACAGATTTGCAGACCTTTGACATCTCTACTTAAAAATGACCTGACAACTCTCCAACAACTGCTGAAAAGTGCTTTTTTGGAATGTTCTTTATAAAATAGGCCCCTCCCATAGGATTTCATATTTTACAGTTTGTCTTTAAGTTTAAATAAATATTTACTGAAACTTCTGTTTCTATTTGACATTGACTCCGCTTATGCAAAATATGAGTTTCTTACTTTACTAATCACTTTCTTATGTAGGAAGTGTGAAACCAACTGTCTTGGTGTGATTGTCCTAGTTTTGTGGCTGTTTTATAATCAGTTGTATTACTTTTTAAAATGTTAGCTACATTAATTTCTTTGTATGCTGAGGCTTTCTGAGCAGTTTAAAGAGCAGGATACATCCTTGCAGCTGGAATTGTTTTGATTTAAACACTGCAAATAAAAAAAGTTGGGGTTAATACAACTTTTGAAAGTTAGGTTAATACAAATATCAAGGATTTAATCATGTAACATTTTAACTAGGTTGTTTTCTCATCGATATCCCAGATTAATCCATACAGGGAAATACAACTAGAAAGTCCAGGGGTTTTTTGAGCTGTGGAGGCTTGGCCCGTGCAACATGTGGGGAAGGGGACCCTGAGTGGCTGTAGGTTCAGGTCGGTGCCATGAAGGGGTAGGGTAGGGGCGGGGCCAAGCCAGCCTGACGGTGATGCTCAGGAACATTTCCTGGGAACCCCATTCTGCCTGGTGGCCACGGTTCACAGCAGCATCCCTCCTAGTCCTGCACCACCTCCTGCTTCCACTCCCAGGGCAGGAGCCAATGCTGGGCTCAGGCGATCTGCGGGGGACAGAGGTGGCAGGTGGCATCCGAGCGCGCAGCCGCCTCGTCCCCGGGCTCCAACTTTCCCAGCTCCCTGAACCACGGGGCCCGAAGCAACTTCCCACCTCCCCCAGCCCCGGTGCTGCTGTGCTGGGGAAGCGCCCGGCTGGGAGGGCAGGGGCTGGAGAGCAGCAGAAGCCAGGAAAGTTGGAGCCCGGGGAGGAGGTGGCTGTGCACTCGGATGCCGCCCACGGCCTCTGTCTCCTGCAGATTGCTGGAGCCCTCCGGCAGGGGCAGTGGCGACGGCAGCAGCTCACACGCCAGGAAGCCGCAGAATCCGAGCACGGTGAGGGGGGAACTGGGGTACACGCCTGGCCAGGCTGCGACCCGGTGCCCCCCCCAGGGGGGCTCCTGCAGTAGATGCATGCGGGCAATGGCCCCCGTGCGCCCCCCGGCTCCCTCCTCGCTGCACTCGGGCTCTGTGGCTCCCGGGAGCAGGCTCAGGGCTCTGCGCCCTGTCGGTGGTGGCTCACATGCCCAGGAACCGCAGAGCCTGAGCACGACAAGGGGAGAGCCGGGGGGTCACACGGGGGCCGCCGCCCGCATGCATCTGCTGCAGCCTGCAGGAGTGTGTGTGTGGGGGGGGTGCTGGGCTGCAGCCTGGGGAGGGGGGGCAGGGGGCGCAGCTGCTCCCTGCGAGTGGCACCACCACCTTTTCAGGGCTGCTGCCCCCTGTGCCGCGCCGGCTCCTCCATGGCTGGGGCTCGCCGCTCTTTGGCGCCCCCAACCACTTGGCGCCCTAGGCGACCACCTCATTTGCCTCGTGGTTGCACCGGCCCTGCCCCTGGACTTACTCTTGGACTATAACCTTTCAAACTGATTCCAGAAAGACTTTTCCAAATCAGCAGCATTGCAATCTCTGCTGTGAAACTGGGACCTAGAGGCTTTTCATATCTCTGTCTGTATCCTGATCTCTTAATCCCTGCTACGCTCTTCTCTCCTATTCCATTTATTACACTGCTCTACAGCCAAAATGCTTCTGAAATAAATGTAGTCAAACTTTACTAATTCTGGGTCACTGAGAACGAAAATGATGCTTCAAATTGTTGATTGGCTCTAGTTTTCAAGATGTGCTATTGGGTCAGTATATACGACCCTTGACTTGGGAATGGCGGAGGATAAGTGAGTTATAAAGGGACGGGATCTCAATTTAAACCAGAAATAACTAAAATACATCTTTGACTGGATCTATGAATAAATCTATGACTGGGTTTGGACAGTACTTGCTTTTTAGGCAAAACAATGAAGGATACAATCTGAAGCTGGTATTGCCTCATACATGATATGAATTGCATCATGTTATTCCTAGAAGTCATGGATGATGCAATCATAACAAAGCTTACATCACTCTGCTGAACAAATTGCCCTGTATCAGCTCTAGAAATCATACAGTGTCGTGCTCTTATTTGTCAGTGTTTGATTTTGCAAAGGAACACATTTCTGTTTAGCCAAAGTGAGCAGAGATGCCTCGTACTTGTGTGAACAGTGCAGATAACTTCTGCTATGTTTGTGGTGAAGTGACTTTTGCATCACAAAAGCACAGTTGGTCATGCAGTCCATATGAAGGAAACCTATGGCAACATGAAACAACTTTTGAGGTGCATAAACTATGACCAAAATCAGTAGCAGCTTTGTGGTGATTTGAAGGTTGTTGCTCTCTTGCTTGGTCTGCAGACTGGATACAGAAAGTACTGCTGTTTTCTCTGCGAATGGGATAGTCGTGCAAGAGATTCCCACTACATCAAGAAAGATTGGCCACTCCGACAGTCATTGGAGCCTGGGAGGAAAAGTGTTCAGCATCCACCACTTGTTGAATCAAGGAAGATTTTGTTACCACTATGACGTTATTGGTATAAACTGGGACCATATAGAACATGGTTTGCAACCAAGGTCCTGTAGTGGCACCAAATCTTAGGTAAAGGGGGTCATCTAAGGTGTCTAAGACCTTAGACACCTTGGGTTGCTGGTTATGATTATGCTGTCTGTATGTCTGTGTATCATTTTGTAGTTGAAGTTATAAGTATTGGCTCTGTACTGTCTGTACTTCAAACTTATGTTGTGCTTCTGGGTGATATCCTAGATAAGTTGGTGTTAGCTCTGCCCAGCTTGCTTGATGGCCCATTAAGGACCATCAGCTACACAATTGACCCATGGAGAGAAGGCAGACACGCCTTGTGACTCAGCAAAGTATGCAGGGACTGGCCCATGTGACTCCAGACTCCATTTTGCTGTAATTTTCCACAGTAAGGACAAAGAGGTTCTTACACCTGGAAAAGCCTATCTAAGGCTGATGCCTCATCTCCATCTGGTCTACAATCCTGCTTCTTACCTCTGGAGGGACTTTGCTACAAACTGAAGCTCTGCACAAAGGACTGATGACCCATCCCAGTTGTGGATGTACTCCAGAGACTTGATTTGAACCTGCAGTTTATGCCAGCACTGCTGCAAGCCTGAACTAAGAACTTTGCCATTACTGTATGTAATTGATTCCATTTAACCAATTCTAGCTCTCAGCTCTACCTTTTTCCCTTTATGAATAAACCTTTAGATTTTAGATTCTAAAGGATTGGCAACAGCGTGATTTGTGGGTAAGATCTGATGTGTATATTGACCTGGGTCTGGGGCTTGGTCCTTTGGGATCGAGAGAACCTTTTTCTTTTATTGGGGTGTTGGTTTTCATAGCCATTTATCCCCAGGACGAGTGGCACTGGTGGTGATACTGGGAGACTGGAGTGTCTAAGGGAATTGCTTGTGTGACTTGTGGTTAGCCAGTGGGGTGAAACCGAAGTCCTTTTTGTATGGCTGGTTTGATTTGCCTTAGAGGTGGAAAAACCCCAGCCTAGGGCTGTGACTGCCCTGTTTGAGTGATTTGTCCTGAATTGGCACTCTCAGTTGGGTCCCACCAGAACCGCATTGTCACAACCACCCTTACACATCAAGCTGGGTCTGATGAAGAACTTTGTCAAGGCCATTGACAAAACACAAACCACTTAACTCCTACTTTCTGTATTTAATAAAATCACCTTTTACTTATTAACCCAGAGTATGTGTTAATACCTGTGTGTGTCGGGGGAGGGCAAACAGTTGTGCATGTCTCTCTAGCAGTGTTATAGAGGGGGAACAATGTATGTGTTTACCCTGGATAAGCTTTATACAGGGTAAAATGGATTTATTTGGGGTTTGGACCCCATTGGGTGTTGGGCATCTGAGTGTTAAAGACAGGAACACTTCTTAAGTTGCTTTCAGTTAAGTCTGCAGCTTTGGGGCAGGTGGTTCAGACTCTGGGTCTGCGCTGGAGCAGACGGGGGCGTCTGGATCAGCAGGACAGGGTGCTGGGGCCCCAGGCTGGCAGGGAAAGCAGGGGCAGAAGTAGTCCTGGCACATCAGGTGGCAGCTCCCAAGGGGGGTTCTGTGATCTAACCCATCACATTCTCCTCTAGCCAGGGGGGTGTTCGACCCTGCCTCTGTGCCAGGCCCTGCCCCCACTCCACCCCTTCCCTCAAACCTCTGACCCCACCCTGCCTCGCCCCGCTCCCGCTCCACCCTTTCTCCCAAGCCCCCACCCCCTGACCTGCCTTTTCCCCACCTCTTCCCCCGAGTGCACCCCATCCCCAGTGCTCCCCTCCCTCCCGAAGTGTCTTGAATGCTCGGAAACAGCTGTTCACGGAGGGTGGGAGGTGCTGGGAGGGGAGGGGGGAGCTGGCTGCCAGTGGGTGCTTAGCACTCGCTAATTTTTCCCTGTGGGTGCTCCAGCCCTGGAGCACTCGTGCAGTCTGTGCCTGTGCTCTGTCCTGATCCCCATCATCATGCTGGGACCTGGTTCCAGACAGAGACAATAAGGATGTGGGCCGGCAGGGAGCCGTGTGGCCCTGGTGGAGCAGACACGTGAGGAAATCTCCCCCGGACAGGAGATGCTGGGACATTCCCTCTCGCTCACTGGACCTGTGGTGCTCACTCAGCTACTGGATTTGGCTTTTCTCTGGGAGTTGGATAATGCAGTGAATGGCCCTGGGAATCTACTGACCCCCCTCCCCCTGCTGCACAGAGACAGCCCCCTACCCTGGATGGGGCCCTATCGGGGCAGATAAAGGGCTCGGTCACTCCGGTCACTGTGTGTAACGGGGGTGAATTCAGTTCAATGGGCCTCGGGCACATGCTGATGGGCTGCAGGGAAGCGGAGGCTGAGATGCCTAGTCAGGGGCAGCGACTTCATTCCCTAACCCTCCTGGTGCCCTGTGTGCGGATCCATCCTCCCAGCGCAGCAGGGCTCTGGCCTGGGGCTGAAGCAGGTCAGTGCCCTCCCCAGAGCCGCGGGACTCCCCCCATGGCTCTCTCCTTTCAGGTAGGAGCATTTCTCTGACTGTCATTCTCACTCATTGCACAAATCATTGTCTCTGAAATGCCTGTGGCGTGCGACCCACCTTCTCACTTTTAAAAGCCCAGGAGCCTGCACCTCCCTCTGACCCTGCATCCCCACTTCCAAGCAGCCTGCACCCCCCTGTGCCCGGTAGCCCTGCTCCCTCCACCCCTTCTCTGCTCTGTCCGCTCCCTGCGGCTCACAGGCCTGGGGCTGGGAACTGAGGGAGGGGGGGGTCAGGCAGGTGATGGCCTGGCGCTGGACTGGGAGGGGCCAGTCTCTGCTGAGGGTGTCACTGTACAGGCCAGAAATTCCCTCTGGCTTGAGCTGGGACTGGGCAGATTATCAGGGGAGCGACGTTTGTACCCCTAGCATTGTAACCAGGATAGAAGCAAGGACGGAGCGTCCCGGAGAAGGTGTCAGTGAAAGTGAAGAGATGGGACCTGTCAGTCACATTGTAAAATGAGACCTCGCCCGCCTCATAGTCCAGGAAAACCCCCACCCGGCTGGGGCTGATGCTCACGGGGAGGCGGGTTGGAGGGGAGGTCAGAGCCTTGTATTCCCTATCCCTCAGACACAATATCCAGTATCCATGTTTAGGTGCTGCTGTGACCTGCCCCCTCCTGCTCACAGATTCCCTACAAACCCCCAGAGCCCATTCAGTCTTGTCTCCCACCTCCACCTCCCAGTAACGCCGCCCGCCCGCGAACCCCCCAGCGCCCAGGACACAGGCAGAAGTTTCAAATCTCTCAGGGTTGTTGGGCAGATCCTGGCGTGTGTCTCCATGTCTCACACGTTTCCGATCCTCGGACAGGACAAGCCAGTGATTTGCCGTGTCTGGAGCCAGAGTCACGTCCACTGGGGAGAGAGTCACAGAGTCAGTGCTGGGGCAGGGGCTGGTCACCGGGATCAAAGGGAAATTAACCCACATCCCTGTTAATCGCTGAGTCGGGGGGGTGTTGCTCTTTAAGGGGAGTCAGGGCCCATCTGACTCTGGTGAGAGAATTAGAGAAGGGTGGTGGAGCAGGGAGAACATGAGGGAGGTGGTCAGTGGGAGGGGGTAGCAGGGGTAGGCACCAGAGGGGCGGGGTGGGGAGAGGAGGGTCACTCTGGGAGAGCAAAGGGGAGGGGAGGAGCCAATGGTAGTGAGGGGAGGGGCTAGCACAAGTGGGGAGAAGTGGGGGCTGAGGGGGTTGAGGGGAGCCGTGACCCTGGGCACAATAAGGGGCAGGCACCAGAGGAGGGAACAGGGAGGGGTGAGCACAGGAGAGGGAGCGGGGAGGACAGGAGGGATGGGCAGGCACGAGGGGGCCGAGGTAAGGGGTAGGCGCCAGGGGGACTCAGAGGGGCCAAGGAAATGGGCAGGCAGAAGGGGCAAGGAGAGGGATGGGCCCCTGAGGGGCAGAGGGAATTGGGGGAGGGGCAGGTGCCAGGGCAGGGGGTGCCAGGAGAGTGTGGGAGGAGGCGCAGGAGGAGAGGGGGAAAGAGGGAAGCGAGGTGGCGGGTGCCAGGGTGGCAGAGGGAGTAAGGGGACGGAGGAGGGACCAGGGAATGGGCAGGTACCGTGGGCTCCGAGGGGGTAGTGAGAGGATGACTGTGCATGATGGGTTCAGCAAAAGGCGATGAGGCAGGTGGGCAGCAGCAGGAGATGATGGAAGAGGGGGTCACTGATGGGGGCAGAGAGGGGATGCCAGGAGGGGTGGGTGCCCGGGGACCAGATGGGGGAAAGGGGAGAGGCAGGTGCTCAGCAAAAGCGGGCTCTGAGGGGAGGGGCGGGGTGGGGCAGTGCTATTTACTCTTTTACATAACACAAACACTAGCGGTCACCTGATTCAGTTAACAGGCAGCAGGTTTCAAACAAAAAACCAAGAGGAAATACTTCTTCACCCAGCGCCCAGTCAGCCTGTCGAGCAGGTTGCATTCAGCGTGTGTATGATTAAAGGATCCAAGACTAACGACCTTCTCGGTCACAGCATGGCAACTGTGATGGGCCTAGTGAGAGGTGGAAGAACTCAATGGAGGGTTGGTGAGACTGGCCTTTTAAAAGTAGATCCAGTACAAATCCACTTAAGAGACAATACTGAACCATACAGTGTATAAACGCCCTTACCTGAGAGACCTTGAAAGAGCTGCAGATTTAACTGAATTCAGAGGGCATCATTACCTGCTTGCTGTGGACTATTTTTCCAGATATTTACAAATAATGCACTTGAAAAACATAATGTTCTTGAGACTCTGAAGTGCACTTTTGCTTATGTTGATATTCCAGAACAACCAGTGACAGAGAATGGATGACTACTCACTGCAGCAGAATTTAAGTTATTCTAAACAAAATATTATTTTGATCAGTCCACAGAACCCACAAGCAATTGGAAAAGCTTACAGAGCTGTACAGATAGCCAAGAAAATCCTACAACAGGAAGATTCATTCCTTGCTTTTATGAGTTACCAATAGCAGTTACTGGATATAGTCCAGCACAAGTCCTGATGGGAAGAAAACTCAGAACTACTGATCCAGTGTAGGGGGTGGGAATCCCTATCTGCAACATGGCCAGACATGAGGAGAATAGCCAAATTAGATAAAAAGGAAAAATGAACTTATGAACCTTTTTCCATCAGACAACACTCAGGGAACTATCAGGTCAAATCCTCGTTGAAGGTGTTTGTGTCAAAATGGATGGAGAGCAAGGATGGGAAACCTCAGCTATAGTAAAGAAAAAGAATTCAGTGCCTGGATTGTATATGATTGAGACAGACAGAACCAATCAACATTTTGTTCCTCAAAAAGAACAATCAACAGAACAAACTCTCCAGATGGTGGCTGAAGAGCTGGAGGAAGGCTGAAGGATTCTAGACCGATCAGCAAGTTGTTGCTAATGGACAGCCAAATGACCAAGTTGTCACACATTCAGGTTGTGTAATAAGAAAACCGGTGCGATTCAGAGACACTTAACAAACTGATCTGTACTGAACTTCAGAGACAGGGTGATATGTCAATATTACACATGTAGGAATGTAGAACTTAAAGGAGGAAATGTAATAGAATGATACTGTTCAGCCAGTAGGTGTCACTGTGTGTAAGATACTTTATTTAAAGGAACCTGGCCACACCCGGCAAAGCACTAAAGGATCCTGCACTGAACACACCTGGTGAGTATCTGGCTCAGAAGGAAGCTCTGTAACAGACCATATCTGCTACAGGAGCATGACACCAGTGGTGAAAGCAAAGGATTTGACTTACAAAGAATACAAGTTGCCCTGAACTATGACATGCTGGAAACTATCAGGGAGTTTGTCCACTGCAGGAGCTACCTAGAAGATTGGGGAACAGAACTTCTGGGCCCTTCATGCTTCCCTGACAAGAATAAAAATATGGCCAAGGCCCTTGTAGATTTCCTTGTGGCAACAGGGCAGGAAGTACGCCCTGGGTGCAGAACACAACCAAGCGTTAGCCATGGTCAAGCCAACGTTTGGGTACAGCTTGGCTTTAGGCCGATGAGGAAGGTATAGCATAGGGCCTGGCCCTTTACGGAGAGTCAGGGACCAGCCTACCTGTGGCAGTTGTCTGAAAAGGAGAACCAGCCAAACCAGCCCCACCTGGAAGTAATTAAACCTCAAGGTGGCTGGCTGGCAGCTAAAGAGCCTGTTATGGGTTACCCGGGCTCCACTGACAGCGAATCATAGAGACTGGAAGCTGCTGAGGGGAGGAGCTCCCAGGAAAACTCAAAAGAGCAAGAAGCCTGGAGCCCGGAAGTTGTGCCCTTAGAGCAGGGTTCTCACAACACAGTGTTTTGGTGGCCTGAAAGTGTGGCCACCAGCTCTTGCTGTTGGCCACACAGACACTTTTTCCTAAAATATTTAATTAGCTTTAGGAGAAACAAATAAATATGCACATGTACATGTCCAATCATAACTTATGTAGGGTTTTCTTGCCGTGCGAGGGCCGGGTCTCGGGGGGGAAAGGGGCAGTGTGAGGCCCGGGCTGTGGGGGGAAGGGGCGGTGCGCGGGCGGGGCCTTGGGGGGAAGGGGCGGTGCGAGGGCTGGGTCTCGAGGGGAAGGGGGAGGTGAGGGCCGAGCCGTGGGGGGAAGGGTCGGGGTGAGGGCTGGGTCTCAGGGGAAGGGTCGGGGTGAGAGCCGAGCCGTGGGAGAGGCGGGGTGAGGCCAGACGGGGAGAAGGGGCGGTGTGAGGGCCGGGTCTCGGGGGAAGGGGTGAGGTGAGGGCCGAGCTGTGGGGGGAAGGGTCGGTGTGAGGGCGGGGTCTCAGGGGAAAGGGGCGAGGTGAGGGCCAGACGGGGAGAAGGGGCGAGGTGAGGGCCGGTTCTCGGGGAAGGGGTGGTGTGAGGGCCGGGGTGAGGGGAGAAGGGGCGGTGTGAGGCCAGACGGGGAGAAGGGGCGGTGTGAGGGCCGGGTCTCGGGGGATGGGGGGCGGTGAGGGCCGAGCTGTGGGGGGAAGGGTCGGTGTGAGGGCTGGGTCTCAGGGGAATGGGGCGAGGTGAGGGCCAGACGGGGAGAAGGGGCGGTGTGAGGGCCGGGTCTCGGGGAAGGGGCGAGGTGAGGGCCAGTTCTCGGGGGGGAAGGGGCGAGGTGAGGGCCAGTTCTCGGGGGGGAAAGGTTGGTGTGAGGGCCGGGGTGAGGGGAGAAGGGGCGGTGTGAGGGCCGGGGTGAGGGGAGAAGGGGCGGTGTGAGGGCCAGACGGGGAGAAGGGGCGGTGTGAGGGCCGGGTCTCGGGGGGGAAGGGGCGGTGTGAGGGCCGGGCTGTGGGGAGAAGGGGTGGGGTGGAGGCCAAAGGAGAAGGGTGACACAGGGTGCAGGGCCAGTGTCTGGACACTGGTGGCTGCCCCATTTTTAGGGGCCTGCCACAACTCCTGCCCAGAACCCAGCCAGGCCCAGAGCCCAGTGGGCAGAGCCCGTGCTGGGATGGGGGACGGTGAGGGGAAAGGCAGCAGGGATGTGCCAGCTCCTGCCAGGCACAGAGGGGAAGCTGCTTCCCCTGCGGCAGGGGGTTTTGGCTCTCTGCAGCCCTGAGATCCTGGGCACCAACTACATCCCTTCAGTCAGGCAGGAGAGACAACCCCCTTCATCTGCTATGAGGAAGTGGTGCTCAGCGGGGAGACCCCCCTCCCTGACGGGAGCAGCTCCCCTCGGGGGAGCCCAGTAAAAGTGAGGGGTTCTTGGGGGAGAGTTGGTGTCCCTGCCGCCTCTTTGGGCAGCAGAGGATCAGGCTCTTGGGGTGAGATTTTCAGACGTGCTCCGTGTTCTCCTGCCTCTATCCTCAGGGCACATACGGGGGATTTCAGGTCTTTCCAGAGGCAGATTTTGTACCAGTGTCACCATGTCAGTTGGGGGATGAAGTCTGACTGATGGAGCTGAAAAGTAGAACCCCAGTGTGAACAGTTACACTGGTATACAGGTGCCTTACACCGGTTCAGCCTCGTCCCCTTATGCACAACTGTACCAGGAGAAAGTGGGGCAACACTAGCATACAGACAAGCCCTAGGGCATGGATATTCATGGGACACAGTCTGGCTAGTGCTGAGACCTCTTGGAAAGCCCAACCTGAATATCTAAAGACGCTGCACTCCGAGCACATAAGCAGCCACCAGGAGTCATCTCCTCATGCAGCCGAACAGCTGAGCAGCAGGAGAGAGTGGCACAGGCAGACCTTCTGTTCCTCCTCCTTCAGCCCAGAGATCTCAGAGGGGCGGTAGAGCCTTTCCAAAACAGGCCCCACCCCACCTCGTTCCACAGAGGCCCCAAGGGGAAGGGGTCTGCCCTGGTGAAAAGTGGACAAGCCACGCCCATCCACTTGCAAAAAGTGGGAGAGCCATGATGACCCCCTGGCCCTCGCTGTTCCGGCACCACTGACTCATCCGCCTTGTCTGTTGCCATGCCAGGCTCCCAGTCCAATGTGGTCCTCACCATTTGTCCCCATCCACAACACAAGTCAATTCTGTTCTCCACCCACATGCAAAGCAAACCCATCCCAGGAGCTTCACTCACCGGTGAATCTCTCCAGAATTCCCCTCATGTCAAGGCAGATTTTATACCCGCTCTTCAGGGCAGGAGAAACGGCTTCTGGTGGCTGGAGTTTCACATGCTCACTCCTGTGAAGAAAAGGTCCCCACATCACTCGGCTGCTCTGCACACACATGGCTCACGGGCTCAGAAGGAGAAAAGGAAATGGGAACAGACCTGATCAATGTGCTTTTCACACCCTGAAAGGAGACAGAGACAGGGAGCTGGGTTAACACCACATGCGAAAACACCGAGTGACTTTCCATTCTCTACCACATTGAATCCACAACATTTAGCACGTCAGGGCAGCGGCTTCTGTGCAGGAGAAGTTCCACAAGTTCCACAAGTTCCACAAGTTGACTGTGCGCTGCGTGTTCTTCTTCACGCAGTGCACAGTCAACTTGTGGAACTCCTTACCTGAGGAGGTTGTGAAGGCTAGGACTATAATAATGTTTAAAGGGGACTGGATAAATTCATGGTGGCTAAGTCCATAAATGGCTATTAGCCAGGATGGGTAAGAATGGTGTCCCTAGCCTCTGTTCGTCAGAGGATGGAGATGGATGGCAGGAGAGAGATCACTTGATCATTGCCTGTTAGGGTCACTCCCTCAGGGGCACCTGGCATTGGCCACTGTCGGTAGACAGATACTGGGCTAGATGGACCTTTGGTCTGACCCAGTACGGCCTTTCTTATGTTCTTATGGACACTCGGCAGCGATCACCGATTTCAGGTGCCCCGTCGTCCTGGCTCTGACTCTCAGAGGAGCTCAGTGTCATGTGACAATGACACAGACTTGGGGGGATGTGATGCTCTGCGAACACTGAACAAGGAGCTTTGTTGGGACCAGGAAAGCAGCAGAATCCCTAATGCACCTCTCTGTCCCTCCCCTTCCCTGCAGAGCTGCCACCCAGCTGTGCCCAGCCTCCCGCTCCTGGTTTCCTGTTGCAGATCTCAGGAGATGGTGCATGGATCCTCACTCTAGAGGGGCTGGAGCCAGGGGTGCTGGGGGTACTGCTGTACTCCCTGCCTTGAAGTGGTCTCCATTTTATACAGGGTTTACAGTTTGGTTAAATGGCTTTCAGTATCCCCACTATGCAAATTGTTCCAGCCCCCCTGCCTCACTCTGAGCAGCTGCAGCTCCCATTGCTTCAGCTGGAGTGTGGGTGCTCAGCCCGTCCCAATATCAACAGAGCCTTGTGTGCATACAAAATCTGTGTGCGCATCGGAGCCACAATCCACAAGCGTGGTTCATGTCGGCTCTGACAGGGCCTGGGCTTCTGTTCATGTCGGGAAACTGTCCAAACAGGCACTGGAAATAGGATTGGTCACTAATTCCTGGGATCCGGTCACTGACCGGAGAGTTTAGTGCTGCAGGATGGATGATGGGGAGCTTGTTAACAGTCTCACCTGCAGCAGCTCAGCGGCCGGTTGCTGACACTTCTCCTCTAGCTCTGTGATGCCATTGATCAGTGCAGCACTCTGCTCTGAGAGCTTTGTGATATTGTCCTGTAGTCTCTGCAGAGTCTCTCTCTCCTCCTCCGCCAGCCTCCGCAGGAGCAGCTGCTCTTCCTCACTCAGAAGCTGGTGCAGCGTCTTAAATTCACGTGTGATCGACCGTCTCCAATTCTCCACTTTGCCCTTTAGTAGAAAATGGAGCGGGAAGAAAGCCCCCCAGCCAGAGCTGCGCTGAGTCTGCCTCACAGATCAGAGCTGGTCATGGGGTGTACAGATCATGAACCCAGAGGAGACTTTAGAGTCATGGATCATGGTAAAGGATCTGAAAAATGTTCGTCTGGCAGAATGTAACGGGGTCACACTTCCCACCTCTGCCTCAGTGTGCCCACCCCAACCCCTCTCCTGCACTGTGCGCAGGGGGTCTGAGTGGCAGGAGGGAGGGCTGTGTCTCTGCTCCCGTAGATCGTGGTGCCCTTGCTGGATTGGGGACAGGCAGTGCCACCCTTGGTGACCCCTTGAACAGTGAAGCAGGGGTGGGAGCATCTGGCCTCTCCCTGACCCAGTGGAAAGGAGGATCTGGGACCCAGGGGCTAGGTGGAGGGAGGGATCGCGGGAGGACAGGGGTCAGCACATGCAGATGGTGGTACATGAGTGGGATACTGGCCAGCACAAAGAAGTGATGGCACATGGGAGGGGGAAGAGAGGCCAGCACATGGGGTAGGGTCCAAGGGTGAGGGGCAGCACATGGTGGCAGTGTGACAGGAGGGAATTGGGCAAGGACCGACAACGCTCTCTTTGCACAGCCAGGAAGCTGGAAATCTCCCTGCTACACAGGCTGAGGGACCAGATTGTCGAGCAAAAATCTACATAGCTCTGATTGGCTGCCCTTCACCGTCAGACAGGGAAAGACAGCTAATCAGAGGGGATTTCTCTGCAAACTTGGCATGTTCCCTGCCTGCCCTTCACAAGGGTCTGAAACCCCCACAGCTCTGGGGGCAGGTCTGGCTGCATGAGAGTGAGTGGGTCTGTGTGTACAGGATGGGGCGGGGGGGATGATCTGGGGTGGGTGCAGTGTGGGATGGATCAAGGTGGGACGTGTATAATATGTGTGGGTGGGTCCAGAGACAGTGGCTGTGAAGTGAGTGGAGACTAGGGGTATGGAGAGCCCTGGGGTGGGTTTGTGCTGCTGCACCCATGGGCCAAGAATTGCCCTCCCAGGGTTGCTGCACTGGGATCCCCACCAGAGACATTTCCTGCCTCTGGTACCATGGCACCATCCTGGGGAAAACAGCCAGAGCAGGATAACACCTCAGCCTGCATCTTTACGGCCCCTTATCCCTGGAAACGCTGCAGGGGAAGGGCTCAGGGAAAGATAAACCCAGACACCCACCTGCCACTCCACGGATTTCTTCTCCTCTTCGGATGTCAGCGCCAGGGCCTCCTCCAGCTCCATCAGCAGCGTGCCCAGGGCTTCCTGGAGTTTCACCTGCAGGAGCATCGTGTGCCACAAACAGCCATTAGTCTGCCTGTCTGATGGGTGGGTACGGGAGGAGGCAGGGCCAGACAGTACGGGAACTGTTGGCCCCTTACTAAAACTGAATGGGGATTTTTGGCTGGGCATCTTCCAGTAGCAAGAGAAATGGAAAGAGCTGGTGAGAAATCAGGACCCTGCGCCTGGCAGTCCCCAGGGGCAATAGAGAGGCCAACGCTCCAGGTCAGTCCTATTGACAGGGCAAGTAGTGACCCCCTGATCCTGGGAGAGGGGTGATGAACCCCACAGGACACCCTGAACCCAGGACGGGGGAGTGAACCCTGCAGCCCCCCTGAACCCAGGACGGGGGAGTGAACCCTGCAGCCCCCCTGAACCCAGGACGGGGGAGTGAACCCTGCAGCCCCCCTGGACTTGGGAGAGGGGAGTGAACCCTGCAGCCCCCCTGAACCCAGGATGGGGGAGTGAACCCTGCAGCCCCCCTGGACTTGGGAGAGGGGAGTGAACCCTGCAGCCCCCCTGAACCCAGGATGGGGGAGTGAACCCTGCAGCCCCCCTGGACTTGGGAGAGGGGAGTGAACCCTGCAGCCCCCCTGAACCCAGGATGGGGGAGTGAACACTGCAGCCCCCGCTGAACCTGGCAGTGGAGAATGAACCCATTAGCAACCTCCTGATCCTTGGCTGTGAGGACTGAATCCCGCAGTTTCCCTGACCCCAGGATGGGGGAGTGAACCCTGCAGCTGCCCAGATCCTGGGAAGGGGCATGAACCCCTCAGCATTTTAAGTCCCTCTTCAGGTAACTGTGCCCCTAGTTTGTTTGTCTGTTGCTGTCTGAGTCCCGTTGGACCGTGGCTGGTTGAGAGCTGTGTGACTAGCCTGCAAAGCAGGGGGATTCAACTCCCATCAGCCCCCTCCCCTCTTCACCCCCCCCCTTCTGGGTAAGGAGGGGCCCTGCACCAGGCGCTGGCTGGGCTCTGTGGGAAGCTGCGGCTGGATGTGAGCCAAAGCTACCGAGAAGCCAGATGCACAGAGGAACCCCCAGGCTCACGGAGCTGCATGTGGAATAGGGTGTGAGATCCGGGCCTAACAGCTGGGTGCACGTCTGTGTGAGGCTCATGGGGCAGCAGCAGGAGCTGGGCAGGAGCCAGGGCAGAAGGGCCCCAATGAGAGACACTAAGTGAGTCTGGCCTTGAATCCCACAAGTTCCTGTTTGCTTGAATAGTGAGTGGGCACCTCAGGCACTAGGGCTGAAGAGCCTAGACGGCCCCAGGGACCCAGACAGGAACTGCTATTGCTCACCTAGAACTGTAGCTCTGCAAGCCTCTGTACCCGGAGTAACTGCAATCTGCCCCCTTCGCCAAGCCTGGCAAACACCCTTCCCCTCGTGTCTGACGGGCTGCGGGACCCCCCAGGGCTAGCAGCTACGGGGCCTGGCTGCCGAAGCACCTGCAGTGCTTGCCCTGGAGTCAGGGTTCAGGTCACACTCCTGCACCCTGGGGGTTTGGTGCACTCCAGCACTGATCCCAGCGGATGGAGAACAGGTCTCCCACTGATCCCGGCGGACGGAGAACAGGACTCCCACTGATCCCGGCGGACGGAGAACAGGACTCCCACTGATCCCGGCGGACGGAGAACAGGACTCCCACTGATCCCGGCGGACGGAGAACAGGACTCCCACTGATCCCGGCGGACGGAGAACAGGACTCCCACTGACCCCGGCGGACGGAGAACAGGTCTCCCACTGACCCCGGCGGACGGAGAACAGGTCTCCTACTGACCCAGCGGACGGAGAACAGGTCTCCCACTGACCCGGCGGACGGAGAACAGGTCTCACACTGACCCCGGCGGACGGAGAACAGGTCTCCCACTGACCCCGGCGGACGGAGAACAGGTCTCCCACTGACCCCGGCGGACGGAGAACAGGTCTCCCACTGACCCCGGCGGACGGAGAACAGGTCTCCCACTGACCCCGGCGGACGGAGAACAGGACTCCCACTGATCCCGGCGGACGGAGAACAGGTCTCCTACTGATCCCAGCAGACATCTCTGGGCAGGAGCACAGCAGGTCCCTAAAGGAGCTGAATGAACCCAGAGCAGTAGTAATTCCCCACCTTGTAATCGTGGGCGGCCTCCTCAATGGGGAGCACAGTGTGAACTCGGTGATCCCGGGACTCCCTGCAAACCACACAAATGGCTTCTCCATCCTCCTCACAGAAGAGTTTGAGTTTTTCCTGGTGTCGCTTACACAGATTCTCCTGTCCTTTCCCTGGCTTTAACCTCAGTTGTTTGATGTTGTCTACAATATTGGCCAGCTTCCTGTTGGACCGGAATTTCCCTCTCTCAAATGGCATTCGGCACTCAGGACAGGGGAACTTAGTGCCGGATTCAGGCTTCCCGTGCTCACAGTACTGGGTGATGCAGGCTCGGCAGAAGTTGTGCCCACAGTCTATGGTCACCGGCTCTGCCAGATACTCCAGGCAGATGGAACAAGTGGCTTCTTCTTCCATTTTCCGTGATGGAGTTGTTGAGGCCATTGCAGTTGGACTCTGGGTTTTATTTCTCTGTCTTTTGCTCAGGTAGCCTGCAAGAGAATATAAATAAATTGAAGGAGCTACCCAGCAGGACAGGGAGTCATGGTAAAGGGATGTAGCAGGACGGGAGAGATTTTGAGGGGTATATTACTGATCTTACTGAGGCTGTGATCCCTAAGCCTCTTAGCACCCATCAACCCTTAACCAGGGGGTGGGGCTACTCAGGGAGACCAGGGCTTTAAAAAGCCCGCTCCTAAGCGACCAGAGGAGGTAGCGAACAGGAGCGGCTACCAGGGGAGTTTACAGGGGAAGTGTGAGTGGGGGCTAGAATTCAATATTCGTTAAACTTAAAAACCCCAAACACCCCCTTGATATAAACAAAACAACAACAGAGGAACCAGCTGCAGGAGTAAAAAGACAAATTAGGCAGGAGTCCAGCAGCAGAGTGGAGACTATCCAGTTTATTGCACCCAAGGCAGCATGTATGATTATCTGCCCTATCGGCGGGTGGTGTGTGTGTGTGTTCATTTGGTGCAAGGAGCTCCTGGCCCTCAGAGACCATGTACGGGCTTTGAAGACCAGGGTGGCTGAGCTGGCGGAGCTGAGGGAGACAGAGAGGTTCACAGATGAGACTTTCAAAGACACAGAACAGTCCCACCCCGGTCTGACAGCCTCTGTGCTGCTGGGGAGGATGAAAGTCTCAGGGAAGGAAAACATCAAACTGGAGCAGAGGGAAACAATCCCATAGTTGGGACCCTCCTTCCAGATGATGTTGTGGTGTTCTCTCGCACTGAGGTTACCCCTCCGGGCAAGGGAACGCCAGTTATTGGGAAGAGACAGGATTAGTAAGGGGCAATTCAATCATTAGAAACGTAGAGAGCTGGGTTTGCGATGACCGGGAGAACTGCATGGTGACATGCCTGTCTGGTGCGAAGGTTGCAGATCTCTCAAGACATCTAGGATGGTGATAGTGACTGTGAAATGCTCAGGGACAATAGAGAGGCTATTAAAATAAAAAAACTCAATAATAATGGGGGATTTCAATTATCCCCATATTGACTGGGTACGTCACCTCAGGATGGGATACAGAGATATAGTTTCTTGACACCTTAAATGACTGCTTCTTGGAGCAGCTGGTGCTGGAATCCACCAAAGGAGAGGCAATTCTTTATTTGGTCTTAAGTGGAGCACAGGATCAGGTCCAAGAGGTGAATATAGCTGGACCACTTGGTAATAGTGACCATAATATAATTAAATGTAACATCCCTGTGGTGGGGAAAACACCACAGCAGCCCAACACTGTAGTACTTCATTTCATAAAGGGGAACTACATGAAAATGAGGAGGTTAGTTCAACAGAAATAAAAGGGTACAACCCCAAAAGTGAAATCCCTGCAAGCTGCATGGAAACTTTTTAAAGACAGCATAATAGATGCTCAACTTGAATGTATACCCCAAATTAAAAAGCATAGTAAGAGAACCAGAAAAGAGCCATCGTGGCTAAACAACAAAGTAAAAGAAGCAGGGAGAGGCAAAAAGACATCCTTTAAAAAGTAAAAGTTAAATCCTAGTGATGAAAATAGAAAGGATCACAAACACTGACAAATGAAATGTAAAAATATAATTAGGAAGGCCAAAAAATAATGTGAAGAACAGTTAGCCAAAGACTCAAAAAGTAATAGCAAATATTTTTTTTAAGTACATCAGAAGCAGGAAGCCTGATAAACATCCAGTGGGGCCACTGGACGATTGATGTGCTAAAGGAGCACTCAAGGATGATAAGTCCATTGCAGAGAAACTAAATGAATTTTTTTCATCGGTCTTCACGGCTGTGGATGTGAGGTAGACTCCCAAACCTGAGCCATTCTTTTTAGGTGATCGATCTGAGGAACTGTCCCAGATTCAGGTGTCATTAAAGGAGGTTTTGGAACAAATTGATAAATTCAACAGCAGTAAGTCACCAGGACCAGATGGGATTCACCGCAGAGTTCTGAAGGAACCCAAATGTGAAATTGCAGAACTACTTACTGTAGTCTGTAACCTATCATTTAGGTGCCCATAGCGGTGCCACTGATCTGGAGATATATATTGTCATCAAGTTTGAAATAGTTTTGTGTGAGGATAAAGGCACAGAGCTCAGCAACCAGTTGTGCTTTGGCATCATCAGAGATACTGTTCCTGACAGCCAAGCACTGAGGTACAACCGCATCTTCTCCAACCCCTCAGACAGAGACCAACACCTACAAAATCTCCACCAAGCATTCTCAAGACTACAGTACCCGCACGAGGAAATAAGGAGACAGATCAACAGAGCCAGATGTGTACCCAGAAACCTCCTACTGCAAGACAAACCCAAGAAAGAAACCAACAGGACTCCACTGGCCATCACATACAGTCCCCAGCTCAAACCCCTCCAACGCATCATCAGGGATCTACAACCCATCCTGGACAATGATCCCACACTTTCACAGGCCTTGGGTGGCAGGCCAGTCCTCGCCCACAGACAACCTGCCAACCTGAAGCATATTCTCACCAGTAACTGCACACCGCACCATAGTAACTCTAGCTCAGGAACCAACCCATGCAACAAACCTCGATGCCAACTCTGCCCACATATCTACACCAGCAACACCATCACAGGATCTAACCAGATCAGCCACACCATCACCGGTTCATTCACCTGCACGTCCACCAATGTAATATATGCCATCATATGCCAGCAATGCCCCTCTGCTATGTACATCGGCCAAACTGGACAGTCCCTATGGAAAAGGATAAATGGACACAAATCAGATATTAGGAATGGCAATATACAAAAACCTGTAGGAGACACTTCAACCTCCCTGGCTACACAATAGCAGATTTAAAGGTAGCCATCCTGCAGCAAAAAAACTTCAGGACCAGACTTCAAAGAGAAACTGCCGAACTCCAGTTCATCTGCAAATTTGACACCATCCGCTCAGGATTAAACAAAGACTGTGAATGGCTTGCCAACTACAAAAGCAGTTTCTCCTCCCTTGGTGTTCACACCTCAACTGCTAGAAGAGGGCCTCATCCTCCCTGATCAAACTACCCTTGTTATCTCCAACCTGATTCTTGCTTCCATATATATACCTGCCCCTGGAAATTTCCACTACATGCATCCGACGAAGTAGGTATTCACCCACGAAAGCTCATGCTCCAGTACATCTGTTAGTCTATAAGGTGCAACAGGACTCTTTGCTGCTTTTACAGGTCCAGACTAACACGGCTACCCCTCTGATACTTTGTCAGGGAGTTTCCTTGGTTTTTTTAACAGAAAGAGAAATGCTGTTGGCAGTAGTTAGAGGTCATTTAGTCAGTTGTAATTTTCATGTTGTCATTTAGGCATGGCAGTGGCGAGGTAATGATGCTTATACCTAGCTATTTTCAGTGCTAGATCTGAGAGAGAAACATCACCCTCCCCATTGTGCAGATAGGCAAAGTGAGCCTTAGAGACATACAATGATTTTGGCCAAAGTCGCCCCCAGAAGGCCAGTGGCAGAGCCAGAAACAGAGCCCAGGAGTTCTCAGTCCCAGGCAACTATTCTCTCCAGTGGGCCATGTTAAATCCTTGGGGCAGCCGGTGTCGGAAGCAATCACTTGAGGCCAGAGAGCAGGCAGCTAACCAAAACCTCCATTTTATTTACAGATATACAGAGAGCTCACTCAGCCGGTTGAAACCGGTTGAGCTGACCCATAATAATCTAACTCAGTTGCCATAGGAACAAAAACCATGACAACCAAATACACAACAGGCCACACCAATGCCATGTGCTGCCTAACTGGGCTGCTTCCCCCATACACTTTGTTGTAGTGGAACGGGATAACGGCCAGGCTCTGAGATATTTGTGGTGTTCAGGTGAGAGAAATCTCAGACTTGGGTAGCCACCTGTCCGGATTTATCCGGACATTCTGGTTTTTTTGCTTCTGTGCCTGGGTGCCGTTTAGCGTTGCCAGATGCCCAGTTTTCAGGGACCTGGCAACTCTTAATGGCACCCCAACCAAAAGTCCGATTACTGCAGGGCAGGGTATGGCACCAGATCATTTACCCACCCAGCCTTTGCTCAGCTGGGGTCACCTCCTACCTGCAGGCAGGCTCCTTGAGACAATTCAATATGTGATGGGGGAGGAGGAGAGAGGAGTGATCAATGGGGGCAGGGCCTTCGGGGGAGAGGTGGAGCAGGGGTGGGGTCATGGGAGAGAGGTGGATAGGGGAGCAGGGCTTGGGGAAGAGGCAGGGGGGTGGGACCTTGGGAGTCCAGTTACCAGCAATTAAAAAGTTAGCAGTGTCAAAGTTAGACTCAGGACTCACAGTTTGTCAGACCACTCTGTTTTATTAGCACAGCGCTTCTGCTAATAACACCCAGATAATGTGAGCCCCATGCAAGACACAAACTATCTTATTTATACAGATAAAAGGATGAGAACTTAACAAGATAACAAAGGGAGCAGAATCAGATAAGTTTACCTGGGCTAGGCATGCATATTTTATTCCCTTACTAACTACTACCCATCTTCTGTTAATGTTTTGCCATTAGCACCATTGTTTATGCCTAATGTTTCTTTTCCTGGCACCTGTATTTCAACATTTCTTATTTCTGCTTAAAGGTACATACAACATTTCTTTAATCCATTCTTATTTTTACGATATAATTTATTCTACTTTCACAATCCCTCCTTTTGGTCAAGCTTACGCCATGACCAAAATTTTACTGGGTTTTACATATTAACCGTTTTTTTATCTCTTTGTTCATTAGCAATATTTAAAATTATTGTATTAGCACTCTGTTCTGGGGCAGTTACCTGAGTAGCATGCCTTACACAATTTTGGGTACAACAGGAGACTAACTGAAAACATACAAAAATTATTAGGATTCCAAACAGGATAGTCAGGGCTTCCTGAAACAACCAGTTTCCTATGCCAGAGAAATTGAACAGGTTACTTAGCCACTTCCATAAAGAACTCGGCTCTTCATGGGGAAGATATGCGATTTGTTCTAAGTGGCTAGCGTGATCTATTACCTCATTGGTATCGTCAGGTATAAACACACAACATTGTTTTCCAATGAGAGCACAGGTCCCTCCTTTGGCCGCCAGCACTATGTACAATGCCTGACGGTTTTTGGAGGGCCACCTGTCGGACCGCCCCTGTTTCTTTGGCCAGGGCTCTTAAAACTTTCTCCAGTTTTATTTGCCATTATTTTAACTACTTCTTTTAACCTCAGGAGCCTTTTTGCCCGGTGTATTACTCCCCCAAGTGGGTTAAAGGAACTGCCAATAGTCTCTTCCCAGGTGTCATTACTGTTCCATATTGTATTAAACGGACGAGGTCCTCCAGTGAGGTCTGGGGAATTGAGTGGGATAGCCAGGACAGGAACATCAGTTTGACAGTGGGCTGGGATGTGGCTGCAGACCCAGCATTTAGAAATATTAAGGGTCTGAGCTATCCACACTTGCTGCTGGATAAAAGAATTGTCATTGTGGACTCCCCACACCGTCAGACACCAGCAGCCGAGGAACAGGCACCACATGTTGGAGGCAGGGCCCTTCTGGTTCTGACAACCTCAACTGAGGGAACTGTAGTCACAGTTTTATGTCCACCAGGCAGCAGGCGCTAGGCTCACTACTGCTTTTTCTTGGGCCTTGCTTTAGGTAGTCGTCTGCTTCTGGCAACCCTTTCGAGAACGTAGATTGTAAGGTATTGCAGGCTGTTCCTCTACGTCATCTTCTGGAGTCAAAATTGACTCTGCGTGGTCCTGAGGTGATGATTGGTTCGCTGGGGGTGGTGCATTCTTACACGGCAAAGCATGTATTCATGCTGCGGATGCCAGACAGTTTAACAGCCGTCTGGGTAGTAAGGAGTGCCTGATGATTCTTTGATACTCTTTAAGTCTTTTTGCTTCTTTCCTTGACTCTGGCTATAACAATGGCCTTCACACCTTATCTTTTCCTGATGCATTCATTCCTCATTCACACAAACAGATTGAGAATACAAACAGTAGTATTTTATATCGAGCAAAAGGCATTGCAAATTAAACCTTGCTAAGTTTTACAATGAATAACCAAGACAATTTACATTGAGACACAGGCCTTCAATGTTTCTCTAATTTACTTAACATAGACACAATAGAGAATCCTGTAAATTTGTAAGTGTAGCCAAGCCCTTAGAGAGGGCCCAATTTGTAATGCATATGGGAAAACAGAATTTTATAGTCCCAGAGGGTCATTTCTTTCTGCTATTCAAAAAGGGTGGCTAGCAGGATGAAATCAAATTATACATTATAAAGTCCAGCTCCTAAATCAAATTATACATTATAAAGTCCAGCTCCTACATATCCCCCTTTTGACACTAAGATTATCAATCGCCAGTGTCACTTCTTATGTAGTAAAATACTGGGAGGTGATTTGGGCCTGTGGCTTTAGCTTTGCATACATTTGTTTTATTTACCAGCATATTTTAAACATTTTAATTAAACACATACAATTTAAAACCAAAAACAATTAGGGGTAGTAACATTAGTATGCCAGTAGTTGTGGGAGACCATCCAGATAATATGAATGGTTCTGTTTCCCACATTGTTTTGTTTGTTTGTTTTTAGGAACTATGTTACCTTTTTAAACAGATAATGGGTAACTGTTTGTCATTCAATGCCAAGACTGATAGAGAACTCAGCTAAATCAGTGCTTACAGTAAGCTGAGACTTTTTGGTTGTGGCAAATAGTAAATGTGATTATTGGTAAACACAGTACTTACATTACATGTACATTTGTCTACTGGTGGGTTGCTAACACTTTTATCCTTTTAAAACACTTCTTTCCAAGAATTAACACACACATTGCCCGTTATACAATACTTTGGTCTAATTATTAATTTTATCCCACATACAGGATCCTAGTGAGGTGTCTTTACTACAGGGCTTTGGAGCAACAGGCATGGATAAGCATACCCACTTTTGAGGAGTCCACTTGGTACAACCTCTAGTGTCCAATAGTTTCCCTTCCTCCCAGCCCACTGGCTTGAGGTCTGAGGTAGCCAGAAGGATCCCAGGTGCAATCTGTGGAGTGGGCTAACTTTCCATATCTTTGCTTCCAGAGCCTGTTGGTGTGCAATTTTAACAACAATTTCTTCACTTAACAAATTTTGTCTTACCGTACTGGAGACATACTGCATCCAGTTATATTGATAGGTATTAAACAATCATCTTTTCCTTTGATTTAACAGATGCATCAAAACCTTAATATTTTCTGATATTACCCAAAACATCTTATGTTCTAAATATCTGCATTTCAGGACATTCCATAGCTATCACAGGATGTTTTTTTTTAACTTTCATTTCTGATTTTCTAAAAGAAAAAAAACATTTTTCTACCCCTTTCAGGGTGGCATTGATTGTCGCTTAAAAGATTCCTTTCTTTTACAAATACCCTGGCTGATTGCAGGCAAAACAGAGGAATTACCCCCATATTTTCCTGTGGTTTTTTTGTTCTATAGGCAGGCCAGGTTTTAATGGGTTCTACTTTTTAAGAGTTATGGGAAAAGTATTCCACTGTTTAGTTATTAAATTCATGAGGTGGTGGACCTCAAGTTTTTCCTCTTATATAGCAGACCAAGTTTGTAATGTTTTTCCTGCTGTGTTAAGTTTTAAGTTTATTCACAGGTAATAGCTGAGAAGCATCATTACCATATTACCTTCAAGGATTTTTCCAAAAATCATACACACTATACGTTGTTACAGGGGTACTTACTAACATTAAATTTATTTCAATGTTTAATATTAACAGTAACATTTAGCATCAAATCTCTTAAAGGGATCTTGTTATACCATGTCTTTTATTTAGGCAATTTCTTTTGTGCTGGCAGTTTTCACCTTCCTTTATCAGTTAGGTAATTTGCATCAACATAGGCTTGGCTTTTGGATTCAAAGCCATCAGCAGAGCTCAGAGACTCTGTCTTAAAAGGGACACAATCAACTTCCACCAGAGTTTTGATTTCTTTCCACTTTCAACTCCTGCTTACAAAACACACAGAGATCTGAAAAAGAAAACAGTCTATTGCGGCTCCTTTTTGGAGCCCTAATAGGATTTTAATTCAGTAGCATATTTAATTTGTATTTCTTTTACCCCTTTTTACAATATACACTGCACATGTCCTAGGGAAAAAGCACATTCCTTCTATACTACAACTTTTTTTTTTTTAAACATTAGCCATATCAATTTTTACATACGATGTAACTGTTTTTTTTTTCTTACAGAGTTTTCATGTACCCTTATCAAAAGTGACAGTCTGATTACACAGAGCCATTTTAAGGCTCAGTGTTTTTAACATTGCTTCTTTTTTTGTTTTGTGCACCTCACCTCTGCTGTTGCTTCAGAGGGGCACTGTTAAAAATTTTTTTTTTTATTCTTTCACTACAGCTCTTATCTGCTATTGTTACAAAAAAACAACAACAACAACCAACCAAACAAAAAGACTCCAGAATCTCTCCCTATTCTCCTGATTTTGACTGCCCTATTGCAGCCATGACTTGGTTTTTATTTAAAAAAACATTTTAAATTTTATAAAGAATCAAGTTACCCCTTAAGGGTTAAATGCTAAATCCCAAAGCCAAACAACACTAATTACCTGTGTCTTGCAAAAAGGTCTGTCAGTTTTGCAACTTTGAATTAAGAGTCAAATGAATTTTTAGTGGCATTAAAAACAAAAACAAAACCAATTTATCTTACACCTACAAAACAGGAGTTTTACAAACCAGATGTGCTGGTTTAGCTTCTTAGAACTTTACATATTTTGACAGACAAATAGATACATACACATTTTCTATTCCTTTACACTGCTTTGTTTTTACATAGCTCTCTATATATTTGGATTATTTACAGGCATTCTTTTGGAAAAGGGCCCATTTTCCCTTCAGAATAGCTGCAAAGAAACCAAGAATTCTCTCTCTTTAACATGGTCCTTTTTAACATTTTCACAAAGTTTAACTGCTTAATTCTCTCCAGCCTCTGTAGAGTTAACTTTTCACTCTTTCCTTAAATCACTCGTTTATCTCCCAAAATAACACCTTTTGTCACCTCAGATTTCACCATTTTAAGTATTGTTCCAGGGGTTCATGCCTGCACTTACTGCTTTTCTTACTGCCAACACTATGCCCTTAGGGCTTCCAACCTGTTTTTCAGGGTTTTTTTTGTTTTTTTTTATCTGTTGCTTGCCTGCTTTTCTGGGCCCGATCCTGCTTTTTGTCCTTTTTACAATGAGATGGGAGTATTAAGGGGGTTGGATCGATCCGGGGTGGGTTTTTGAGAACGGGGTAAAGGGGAGCGCTCGGTCTGGTGGTGGGAGAGGAGGCTTTTAATAAACCTTTCAACTTATTATTTTAATATTTGAGAGAGGCGAGTTTTTTTTTTATTTTGTCCAGCTACGATTTGCCTCTTCCCACCACTGAATGAAACAATTAACCTCTTCTTTAGCCAATTTAGTTTTAGGTTGGCCGAGTTTGTCATTTAAGACGTCCACTCGGTCTTGTTCCAAGATTTTAACAGTGGCCACTGAGTTTTGGGATCCCCCTGAGTTAGCCTAGACCATTTTTCCAGAAATTTACAGGAGTCCGGACCCTTCTTACAGGAGTCTGGACCCATCCTAAATATATAAAATGAGCCGGCGTTCGTTTAGGGAACTGTCCTGACTTAGACGTCTGGTTACCCATACAGGAGGACTTCACACACCAATCGCACAAGAAGGAAATTCGGGTTCGTCAGAGCAACACACAAAAGGAGCCCACAGGCTACTGCCTCAATCGCCCTTGCTTTCACACCAAGGCTTTTACCCAAAGTGTGGTGCGGCTGCGATTGTGCAGATTCCACTCACTCAGACCGCGGGGACAGGAACCCCTTGGTCGGCCGATCCCCGGACGGAGATGGCACCCAGACTCAAACACTCCACAGTAGGACGGATAGACACAGAGACAGGACAGTCCTCAGTCCGGACAAAACACAGAAATAATTACCTGACCAGATTCCTGATGTCAGATCCCGGGATCCCTACCAGAACAGAGTGGGAACCAACAGGTTCAATGGCGTAGACTTCACTGTGGTCGTGCACCTTTCCGTTCTGGTGGAGGACCGCTCGGGCCAAATGCCCAGGTGCCGGCTTCCACAGTCGTCCTACAAAAACAGTCAGGAATCACACAGCCCCAGTGAAGACGGTTGCCATCTCTGTGGAACCTCCAAATTGTCAAAGTTAGACTCAGGACTCACACTTTGTCAGACCACTCTGTTTTATTAGCACAGCGCTTCTGCTAATAACACCCATATAATGTGAGCCCCATGCAAGACACAAACTATCTTATTTATACAGATAAAAGGATGAGAACTTAACAAGATAACAAAGGGAGCAGAATCAGATAAGTTTACCTGGGCTAGGCATGCATATTTTATTTCCTTACTAACTACTACCCATCTTCTGTTAATGTTTTGCCATTAGCACCATTGTTTATGCCTAATGTTTCTTTTCCTGGCACCTGTATTTCAACATTTCTTATTTCTGCTTAAAGGTACATACAACATTTCTTTAATCCATTCTTATTTTTACGATATAATTTATTCTACTTTCACAGCAGCCCTATCTCAGACATGGTCCACGTCCCAATAACCTGACAGCTTTAGTATGAGCTGGTTACAGGGACTTTAGCATGTGAGAGAAGGCCTATGTCTCTCTCTCTCTCCATCCCCCATAATCCGCCGCAACATCAAGCCGGGAAGACAGGATACTAGGCTGAACGGACCAGTGCTCTGACCCATTATGGCCGTTTTTATGTCCTCATTTAATTCTTTGAGTACTGGGTTTTAAAAAGCCTAAGCTGCCCTGGCTGGAATAATTATCTTTATTATTTTTAATGACAAATTGTGATTTATTTAAAACCGTACAATTAAATAATAGTATCCTTCTAGAACGTAAAGTTAGTTTTTTCTCACGTTAGCAATGCCAGTTTTGAAAAAAATTAGCTAAACAAACACATAATATTAGACATTGTGCAGCTGAAGGTTGCTTATTTTCAAATTGTATTTTAGCTATATCTGTAAAACAATAAATTTTGTATGAACATAAATGCAGTTCCAAGTATGATACTTAGAGTAAAGATGGAGTCAAATGTTAATGAATCACAAACATGATTGCAATTGGTAAACATGAATGCAAAATAATTAGAAAAATAAATTCCCTTTCTTAATAAAGGAGATAAATAACCTTAATTGCATATGTTAAAATTAAATAAATATGTTTTGAATGGCGTGAAAAATAATTGACTAAAATAGAGAAGATAATGGCGGTAACACCAAGTTTGTCTGTTAAGTCATCAGATTTTGAGCAGATTTTATTATCTCTACTAAAGATATCATTCAAAATATCAAACCTGTGTTTCTGATATCTGTGTTAAAGCTCCAGAACTGATACCTCAAGGCTTGGGATTGGGAATATCTTGCTGTATTTTCTCCTGATTGTTCTAAATTTATATAAACTCTAAGTTTGGCTTTCATTTGAGTTTGTATCCCTAGAGCTTTCAGGTGCCTAAGTAGCCCCTGGAATCACAGGGAAAGTTGCATCCCACCCTCAAAATCTGAAATGGCCCCTGGTGAGCCAGGATTGGCCGAGGGCTGTGGGAGGGCCACAGGCTCTGGCAAGAGGAAGCCCCCGTGAGACAACCTGCCTTGAGCCACTTGCTGAGCACCAGGCAGCACAAGCCACAGCAGCTCCTGCCTGACCTTCCTGGGCTGGAGACCCCGGTGGCCCTTGGTGCTACCCCAGACCTGAGGCCTTTATTTAGAGCGTTTGCTCCAGGGAGACACTGACCTTTTCCCTGTGGAGCCACGTGTAACATTACAAACATCACAATGTCCAACCAGTAGCAGTTACTGCCATCCAGGCGGGATGTTTCCTGTACATCACAATTTGCTACCCCCAATTTCCCCATCCCCTGGCCCTTGGGTCGAAGTCTTGATAGATGTGGGCACTCTCATCGCAACTTGCTACTCTTGCAAAACTGCTGTTTTACATTTGGGCATAAATAAAACAAGATTCTAATTCGATATCATTTTCTTATCTAGAAAAAAATTGTTTATTTGTGTCCAAATGTAAAACAGAGATTTCACATGAGTAGCAAATTGTGAGGGGAGAGGCCACCCTCCATTTCAGATTGTTACCCCGGGTCCAGGTCGGGGTAGCAAGTTGTGAGATGGAGAATCCTCTTCTGTCACAAGCTGCTACCCCTGGACCACAGGATGGGCAACCCAGGAAATCAGTGAATGCTGAAGTCATATGATCACAAAGAATAAACTTGTGCTATTAAACCCCTCCCCCCCCAAAAAACCCTCAGTATTAAAAATAGTAAATGACAAAGTCACACTAAATAGACAGCAAGTGTTATAAGAGTAAAAAAACTGTTTAAAAGTAACTAATAAGTTTGAGTGAAAGTGCAATTACAGGAGGAATCAGATTCAGGCAACGAGAACAGCAGATAATACAGAGTTATGAACAGCTGCAAGACCATTTGCAGACACATCCCTCAGCTGGAAACTGGCAAGGAATTCTTGCAAATACCAAAACCTCCCATGAAAATTTTGATTTCTTTTAGGATGGGGAGTGTTTGTGTGCATGCATGTGTGTGTGTGTGTGTGTGTTTGCATGCATAGGACTGTGAGTGCTGTGGCAAACCCAGGACAAATAGCTACCAAGGGAGGGGTAGTAATTAGTCCCAGAGGGGTTAAAAGGCCTCTCCCTATCCAGTGGGGAGAGATAGCCAAGGAGAAATTAGGTTCAGCTGGAACAGGGGTTACCAGGGAACTAATTAGGTTCAGCTGGCCCCAATTGTGGGAGACCTTTTTAAACCCTTCCTGGCAGGGGAGGGGGAGGGGGAGGGGGAGGGGAGTGAGAAGCTGCCAGTGAGTAGGTGTAGCAAAACTCTACTTTCTTCCAGCAAGGAAGACTGCACTCTGTCCCCAGAAGGGGAGAAAAAACAGCAGGGGACTGACTGAGAAAAGAATCAGTCAGACCCTGCGTGACCAGTCAGACCCTGTCTCCAAGGCAAAAAGGGACTGAGCCAGCCAAGGAGAAGCAGGTACTTTGCCACAGTGCACACAGATGGGTATGTGAACAGGTGTGTGCATGACTGTATGTGTGTTTGTGCACATGGGTGGGTGTATGCTTGTACATGCATGTGAGTGTGTGTGTAAAATATTTCAGTGACTGAAGTCTCCTTCAGAAGCTGATCACACCATTTTAGGAAGGGACAAGCAGCCTTGTCCAGACATTTGTCTGCCTGGTACCTGCCCAGCTCCAGGTAGGGACTGCTGAGATGTTCTCCTGCCAGGGAAAAAGGCCCTGCTCTGGTAACTTTTATCCCTGCTTTTCCCCCTTCCGTTCCTGAGGTATCTCCTCTTCCCTGTCTTCTGGTGACAAAATAAAACCACCTCCAATGAGGGGCAGTAACGTCACTGCTGACAGAGTGCCTGCTGCTGAGGAAGCAGTGTCCACACCGATGCTTTTCATCATTAAAACTTTTGTTGTTCAGGGAGATGTTTTTTCACAACTCTGAGAGACAAAAGTTTTAAGGACAAAGTGCAGTGTGGACATAGCTGGAGTGTCTACAGCCCAGCGGGGTGGGAGGGAGGTATTCCTGAACGTGAGGAGAAGAGTATAACTAGGGGACAGCGATGTCATCACTTCGCCTGCCTCTCCTCCCCCATCTCTACACAAGGAAGCAAAATTGTGAGGAAGACAAAGAAAGTCCATTGAGACTATGGGAGGAGCAGGTGCTAACTACACCTCATTCCAGTTACAAGAACTGCTAGATTAGGAATTAACTTGTCAGGGCCGGCTCTAGACCCCAGCGCGCCAAGCGTGCGTGTGGGGTGGCATTTTGCTGGCAGGGTGGCAGGCGGCTCGGGTGGACCTCCCGCAGGCATGCCTGCAGAAGCTCCACCGGAGCCGCAGACCAGCTGCAAGAGGTCCCATGGAGTTGCGGGACCGGCGCCCGGCAGCATGCCCCCTGCAGCGTGCTGCCCTGCTTGGGGCGGCCAAATTCTTAGAGCCGCCCCTGTAGCTTGTGATTTTATATTTTATTGCCTTTTCCTTTTGTAACCAACTCTGATCTCCTATGCCAATGCTACCTAATCACTTACAATCTATCTTTCTATAGTTAAGAAATCTGCTTTATATTTAACTTAAACCAGTGTGGCTGTGGCTGAAGTGTTTGGGGAATCTACTCAGGTTACAAAGGCAGCAGCCACCTTCACCACCAGCCCGGAGTCCCCCCGCCCCCGAGCTTTCACTGAAACTCAGACTTGGTCATTAAAAGTAACTCACTCCAAGGGGGGACTTTCTCCAGTGCCTGGAACCAGCCCCGAGGGCAGCCCCGGACTCTGCCCACACCTGCTCCTGAGCGCAGACTCCAGGTGAGGGGAGAGACCTGGGGGAAAGGGCTGGGGACAGGCAGGGAAGTGACTCTGCACCAGCAGCCTCTGCTCCCAGGGGGCTGCGAGTCCCAGAGCTGCTGCCCTCCTGCCCGCCCCGCCCAGACTCTGCTTCCCCCAGCGCCTGCAGGAGCCGAGCCAGCTCCAGGAGAGTGACCGCCCTGGGCCTGGGCCAGGGACCGAGTCTCCCAGCCCTAGGGGCAGGAGGGAGACAGGGGAGAGACTGGGAGGGGCAGCAGAAGCAGTAAGTGGGGAGGGAGGTTCCCAGATCTGCCCAGCTCCATGGGTGATGCAATGAGGGACGGGAGGTTTCCAGTCCCTCTGTGCAGATGCCCCAGGCATGAGAAGGTTTGGGGAGCTCCTTCCCTAGAGGGGACCTCAGCCCTGGTACCTCCTTCTCCACATACCCCTCGCCCTGGGGAGACAAACCCTGGTGGCCCCAAACAAGCCCTGAGCCACGCGCAGCCCCCAGTTACTGATGGGCCCTGCCAAGCTGCTGTCCTACCCTGGCCCTGGGGGCTGGTGAGCCCAGCTGTCCCCCTCCCTGCCCCAGAGCAGAGCTCTCCCCACTCCGGGGTGTGCAGGCAGCAGTGGGATCCCCCAGCAGCCCTGGCCAAGCTGCACGGAGACAAATCGCTCTGTATCCTGGGTAGAGTCAGAGACACACGGGGCCTGAATTGGTCTGCCTGGGGCTGGGGCTCTGTCCCGACTCAGGGCCTGATTGAAGAGCTGGTGGGGGTGGGGCCAGTCAGTCCTTACCCTCCGTCTCTGGGCTCGGTGTCTCCCCAGGCTCTGGCTGTCCCTGGGAGCTGGCAGACCCCTGGGCTTCCCCTGAGCTCGGTGCCTCTCTGCGCTCCCTGGAGTGAGCCCTGTGTTATATCTGCACCCAAAGGCACCACCCACTCTTGGGCCTGGGGAGAGACCCCCCCTTCCCTGGCCCTGTTAGGGTGTGTCCTCCCTCACCTCACTCTAAGTGAGGAGCTGCTGCAGACTTGTCAGGCAGCTGCATCCAGTTCACTTGCTCTGATTCTCCTACTCACACCCACGTGAACCAGGAGTAGCAGGTTTAGTTTCACTTCCTTATTCCCATAAAAGCACTGCCAGCTGCCTCCTGCTGCAGACTGAGCTGAGAATAGGCCCATCTAGGTCAAATTACAAAGGAGGAATATAAACAAATGACTCACGCATGTAGCGACAAAATTTGAAAGGCAAAACGAGATCAAACCTGCTAGAGACATAGAGGGTAACAAGAAAACACTCTACCCTAGGTGCTGAGTGCATGGGGCTGACTGAGGCAGGGGCTCCGCACCTACCAGAGGTCGAGCTCCCCCCTCCCCCCAGCGCGTCTCGCCCACCGGTGGCCCCAATGACCAACTCCTTCCCCTCCCTCTGTCCCAGCACTTTCCACCACTTCAAATCAGCTGATTTGCGGTGCTCAGGATGCTCCAGGCGGGAGGGGGAGGAGCGGGGATGCAGTGCACTCGGGGGCGGCAGCGGGAACAGGTGGGGAGGAACATGGGGAAGGGGTGGAATGGGGGTGGGATGGATGGGGCAGGGTAGGGATGGGAAGAGGCAGGACGGGGGTAGAGCTGGGCCAGAAGAGGCAGGGCGGGGCTTGGGGAAAGGGGTAGAGTGGGGGCAGGGCCTGGGCAGAGGGGGGGGTCGAGCACCCACCAGCCAGAGGGGAAGTCGGCACCTTTGCATTCTACAAATACGTTAGAAGCAAGCGGGAGACCAAGGACAGGGTAGGCCCATTACTCAATTAGGCAGGAAAAACAATAACAGAACATGTGGAAAAGGCAGAGGTGCTTAACGACGTCTTTGTTTCCGTTTTCACCAGGAAGGTTAGTGGCCATTGGACGGCTAAAGCTCTGTCTCCACGTGCAGATGTAACGCGTTGGGAGTTACAGCGCCCCACAGAGGGCGCTGCAGGGAAAGCTCTGTCGTGTGTTCACACTGTCGGCTGCCCACGCATGGCGTGGTCACACTTGCTGTGGCATTTGGAGTGGTGCACTCTGGGCAGCTATCCCCCAGAGCACCTCTTCCCCTTCTGCCGCTGAGGCTTGTGGGAAGGTGGAGTGCGGTTGCGGGGCATCCTGGGTCCTGAAATTCGGCATTGCCGCCTCTCGATGATGCTGCTTGTCAGCGCCAAGCGATGTCATCGAGAGGCATCGCCACCAAAATGCCGCAGAAATTCGGCGGCATATCAGCAGATGCTTGACCGCCAGCCAGGATGCGGGCGCATTTAGATGCCCCCCGCGGGCGCCATGGGCCTCTGCCCTAGATAGTGAACACGGTACCTTGTTGCTGCCGACTCTGACAGGCAGAAGGGTTACACAGCTATGGATGCCGAGTTATCCTCTGGCTCTAGGCCCCCCTCCTCCTCAGTACCCTCGTCCCCGATTTCCTCCTCCTGGCTTGGTGCATTGTGGGCTGGCACAGCCCCCAAAGTGTCCAGCGTGGTCTTTGCAGCGCCATTGGCCACGCTCCTCTCCCCCTGCCTCCTGCTTCAGGAGTATGCGGGGCCTGGGCAGCGCGGGGCTGGCAGCAATACCTCGGGTCTCGCTATGCCCCACCCTGCCTTGCTGGCTCTGGGCATCGTTCGGGAGAAGAGGGGGAGGGGACTTGGGTGAAGGGGTGGAATGGGGGCAGGGTGGGCTCAGAGCAGGGGCAGGAAGAGGCAGGGGGGAAGGGGTGGAGTGGGGTCGGGCCTGGGGCGGAGGGAGGGGGCCCCGCACTCCCCTAGGGATGGCCCTGCCAGTGTGACATTGTGCTCCATGTGCTTTATGAAAATATGGTTATGAATTTGAATATGATGTAACTGGAATATGCTGTATGCAAAAGGTCTCTTGTAACATATCATTGAAAAAGTTATAATGTGCTCAGTTTGATTTTCCTGTTTGTATGCGTGTATCATTCTTGTAGCTGAAGTTAGAAGTATGAGGTATGAATTTGTATTACTGATGTAGTCACACCAGGTGAGGGCCGTCAATGGGGCATTAGGGACTGGATGGCTCCCAGTGACAGGAGAGTTGGCTGTAAATGGCCTTGTTTACCTTAAAGGCTTCCTGTGTGCGGGCGGGCGGGCCACCCTAGGCAGAATGGAGACTGGGGTCTTACACAGACATGTGACCACGTCATCCGATCCTGAAATCCATCTCGGAGCTGGTACTTTTCCAGAGGGGGCGGGGTGGGATTTCAAACAAAGGTTTCCCCACCTGAGGGAAATTCTAGGTAAGGAGTGGGAAGTAAACAATGAGGGTCTTCAGCTGGCTTAAGAGACAGCCCCCCCAACCTCTCCCTAACCCCCCCCCCCAGGAGATACCTGAAAGCATCTGGAAACAAAAGAACTGTAACCACAGGGGTGAGAGAGAACAGGCTGGACCCAGGTCAGAAAAGGCAACTGACCTGGGAAGGATTTTACCTGAAATAACATCTAGGGTGAGAAGTTCTCATTTGTAACCGATTTCCTAGTGTATTAAGCTTTGCCTTGTGTGTTTTGGTTTATTTTACTTTGTGATTTACTTTGTTCTGTCTGTTATTACTTAAAACCACTTAAATCCTACTTTTTATACTTAATAAAATCGCTTGTGTTTATTAATAAACCCAGTGTAAGAAATTGTTACAAAGAAATGAGGGGGGACAGTTTTGCATCTCTCTCTATCAGGGTTATAGAGGGTGAACAATGTATGAGTTTACCCCGTATAAGCTTTATACAGAGTAAAACAGATTTATTTGGGGTTCAGCTCCCAGAGAGGCTGAACACTGGGTGAGTCCCTGTTAAGTGAGAAGCCCCAGGGCTGGGTGAATCTCAGTGTCTGAGGAACTGCAGAGGAACGTGGCCCATTCTCTGAGTCTGGGCTGGAGCTGAACTGGATGGTCTGGCTCAGCAAGACAGAGGTGAGGGGCGCCCGTTCTGGCAGGAGGGTTGTTCTCAGTGGTACCCCAGAGCACCAAGTGACAGTCTCAACGGGGTCTCTGTGACCGAACCCATCACAGGGGATAGGGCTGGGGGAAGGGGTGGAATGGGGGCAGGTGAGGGCAGAGCAGGTGTGGGAAGAGGCAGGGCAGGGGTTTGGGGGAAAGGGTTGAGTGGGGGTTTGTCCCGGTCCCTGCACTCCCCTAGGGATGGCCCTGCCACTGTGCTAGGTGCTGTACCCCCGGTTTCCATATGAGAGCACATGGGGGCAGTGACTTCTCCAAAGTCATGGAGCCTGTCAGAGCCAGGGCTGGGAACCAAGCCCAGATGCCTTATGTCAGTGCTGGGTCCTGTCCACTAATGCACACGGCCTCCCCTTTCCGTCAGGGGAGACGCTCTGAGGAGCTGGGCCAGGCCGTTGGCTCTGATAGTGGTTAGATCTGTGCACATTCTCCGAGGCCGTTGTGCGGGGTGGGGAGGAAGGGGGTTCCAGATCTGGGCACCTGTCACTGAGAAGGCCCTGTCCCCAGTTCAGTGGTCCCAGCTGTGGCAGCAGGTTGGGTGCATGGAGAAAGAAGCGAGTACTGAGAATTGGGGCCCACTTCGTTTGTGGATCTGGTCCCTGCAATGAGGTTCAGTGGGAGCCAGGGCAGGGTGTGGGCATGGCAGGGTGATAGAGTCTCATCCCCGGTGTTAGGTAGAAGATGGGCTGCCACATGCTGCATCCTCTGAAGTTTTCTTATTGTATTTACTGGCTAGGGCCACCAGCATCGGGGCCTCCTTCCCCACCTCTGATCTGCATTCCCTGCACACCGTGGGCATCTGCTGGAGCCCCCCGCGCCCACAGGAGAGCGAGCAGCCGAACTCCTGGGCCAACACTCGGGGGCGCTACGCCTCAGGGCACTGTGCACAGTGAGGATTTTAACCCTCCAGAGAGTTACTGGGTAACAATAAAACCCAGGGCAATACAATGAATAACATCCAGGGCTCAGTTTTTCCCATCACTTTTTTTTTTTTTTTTTTTTTTTTGCTTCTCCACTCGGTGACTTTTCCAAAGGTGAGGCAGTGGTGATGTACCAAGGGCTATGTGGGAAGTCCGGGCCATTACACTAAGAACAGGGGATGGGGGTCCCCTGGTCCTGCATGCAGGCTAGGGGCTCTCTTACTCTAGCAAAGTGTTGGAGTCAGTCAGCAGCCAGTGCGGCAGAGGGGAAGGTGGGGTGAGTTGTGTGCCTCTCTACCTTAGGGAGCAGCCCGAGTTAACAGACCACGTTAGTGCAGAATGCAGCACCCTGCTTGGGTATGCGTGCAGGGTTCCTGCCTGCCGGTCCCAATTCAGGGCCAGGCAGTAAAAGCTCTTTTCTAGCTGTTAGAAAACCCAAAGCAAAGAGGTGACTTCTCTGAGCATTTCAGGTCACTTGGAAGTGTTTACACTACAGGCCATGAATCAGAAAGCTGCAGATCTCTTCAGACATCTGCTTCAAGGATCCTGACTGTAACCAACAAGGCACTGTCGATGTCTGACTCACAGCCCAGAGAAGCTGTCTGAGTGGTTTGTGAAGAATTAGAAAGGGGTGAGGAAAAATTCATGAAAATAAATATTTCCTTTAAGATTTCACAGCTCCAAAATGCTTCACTCATAAGTATTTAGCATTATTACCATACCTGGAGCAGTCAATTAATTAACAACACAGAAATTTTGTTTTTAGAAACTTTTTCTATCCATGGACACCCCACTATAGCCTGCAAGTGCACAGACTAAACAGCCTCAAATACAAACAGAGAAAGTTACACACGGGTGTGTCCTCTTTCTGAGACTCAGGGAAGCCATTGCAAAGGTCAGTCCCCCCACCCGTGGGATCTCTGTGCCCTGCCTTTGGCACCACAGTTCTTTGGTATCCCATCACATAGTTTCATATTCTAAACTCGCAGGTTCTGGAGAACGGCCCCCTGGCAGTGCCACCCGCCTCCAGAATTTGAGCTCTTGGCCTGGCCCCCTGTGGCACTGTCCAGGGGCCGTTAAAATCTGTACCTGGCTGGGGAAGAATTTCCCCCATTCCTCCAAATCGAGCTGGCCCGGGCTGTGCGTGGTGGGACTCTTCCCACTCTGAACAGAGCCCGCGCGGGGTCGGACTCACCCCTGCCTGGGACTTTGCTTTATTCACAACGTAACTCAAAATGATGAAACATGAACTGCAGCCCCAGCTTTTCCTAGGGCTCCCGGTGTGGTGCCAGCAGAGAATGGCGGCAGGGACAGGAGGTCCCGGGGTAGCTGAGAACAGGACATGCTCACAGATAGAGCTCAGAGAGGGGCAGGTCCCTGGTTGCCCCTGCTGCCTGGAAGGAAGGGCCTGGGCCCTCACAGGTCTGAGCACAGGAAGCACAGAGGAGCCAGGTCTAACCGAGGCAGACGTCCCGACCAGTACGGCCCCTGGAATTTCACTAGGGGCCAGAGTGAGAGAGGTATGTCGGTGCCTGCCCAGGCCCACAGACACCTAGTGGGGTTCGCAGATGCACCTGAGCTAAGGGCTATTGAAACCAATGGGAGTTAGGTACCTAACTGTGTAAGGACTTTTGAAACTCCCATGAGGTACCTATTTGCATCTCTAGGGTCCTAAATGCCTCTGAGAATCTGGCCTTCCAGCCCACCCTGCTTATCTAGAGATGGGATTATAGACACCCGAGCGCAAACACCCCCAAAAATCCCACCCAGAAATCCTCCTGTGAGATTCCACTCAGAGACCCGTCACAGGCCGACATTCCCAACACAGGGATTCATGTCACTTCACTTGTGCATTGGAAGTGGGGTCTGGACCAGAGGAGGGAGCTCCTGAGCCTCAGCTCAAGGGCTGGGACTTTCTGATTCTGCCTCTAGAAGGTGTCTGGCAAGAGCTGATGGCTTTGGTAGCTTGGAATGCAGGAGCATCCCAATGAATATGTGATTGGCTCCAGTACGGCCTGGAAAATCCCCGCCACCCCTGGCTGTGCGAGCCCTGGGCACCACTGCTGCGCTGACCGACGTACACCTGCTTCTGGCCCGACAGTGCTGAGTCCCTGAGTCAGCAACAAGATCTGCCCGAGGCGCCAAATGAGCGACGGGGATTAACCCACTCTGTCCAGAGACACTCAGCATCAGCATCAATAAACAGCAAAGGAGGCTGGAGGCTGAACAGCAAGAAAACGCGCTGCCACCCCAGAGAAAGCTGCACACGCTGCGGCCCTCAGCGTGGTCCATCTGGAGGAGAATGGAGGTTCTGGTCCGCGGGTAATTCTAAATATTCGTTAAAACGTTTGTCAGGGTTGCACTGGAAATGAAACTGCTCAGAATTTCTGGTAAATTGAAGACGATTTATCTGAGATCGAACAAAATGTTTTGTTCCGTTTCTGGGCATTTTAACGGCCTGTATTAGAATGTGAAGGAAAAGGGCTCCGTTAAAAACATATGGCCAGAGGCAGAGGAGCCCAACCTCCTCCTTTATATCCCCTGGCCCAGTGGTGAGAGCACTCAGCTGGGACGTGGGAAGCACGGGTTCAAATCCCTCCCCTGTCTGATTTAGATCAGAGCGTGCACCTTGGGCGTCCCCCCCCCCCCCCCGGGGGAGTGCTGTGGTGTTTAACACTCACTCCCAGCTCGTCTACACAGCTGCGGCTGGGAGGGGTCAGTCCCTGCTCAGGTAGATCTAACAGCAGTGTGGCCGTGGCGGCTTGGGCTGACCGTCTGCTGGTGGGACGGGAACTGGACAGCTAACCCCTGAGCTGCTGTCTGTGCACCACAGCCCGTCTGCTGCCTTCAGTCAGCTAGCTCGAGCCAAGGTAGCTCCTGAGTGTCTGCCTGTGTTGGGAACCACACCGCCCAGCTGCTGGGTAGCTGCCCTGGGAACCAGGGAGTCTGGCAGAGCACTGACTGGTCAGCATGGCCTGGCTCGAGCCTCTGCGCCCTGTAACCACCAGCTCCACCTGGCTAATCCAGAGCCTCTCAGGGGTGCATTTCCCCCCTCTTCCTGCCCCAGACAAATGTACCCATGAAAACAGTCAACACTAACAGAACCCCGAATTCCAGCCAGAACCCTGGGACATTCTGGTTATTTTATGTTTTATTTCTCAGGACTTTTCTGTTATTTCATTTTATGCATGCAGGGGAATGGGGGGGCCTGGGATGGTGGCCGAGTGAGCCTGCCCCACGCTCACCCTGCAGGGGCAGCTCCTGTCTCGTGGGGCTGAGCCCTGCCCCCCACTCTGGCCGTTTTGAGAGAGCCCACTGGAGCTCCTGCGCACCGGGCTGCAATGCCACTCACCGACATGGAACCTGGATGCCCAGTGTAATGACCACGTCTCGGTCAGCTGGATGGAAAGAACGGAGGTGAGCCTAGGGGCAGTTCAAAAACATGTGGGGTTTTCAAGGGCCAACCAGGCTTCTGGTCTCTGAGCCCTGGGCGATGGAGTTTACATTGGTGGGCAGAGCAGGGCATTGTGGGTTAGTTGCTGAGGACAGTTAGGCCTCCCGCAGTGAAGCAGCGTCTACACTCACCCTGTGCAGACCGAAGAAGGTCATCACAGCTCTGTGCCATTCGGGGCGGTGGTTTTACGGCATCGCCAGGAGGGGTGCATGCATCGGCCCCAGACAGATTGCGGTTTAGCCGTCCAGGTTAAAGGGTGCACAGGGCTGCAGCGCCACTCTCAAATGTGGCCTGGCCACCCTCCTTCATCAGAGCGGAAGGACAGTTGGGCCCAGCCTGAGTGGCACTCAGACCCCATGTGCCAGGTCACAACCGCCAGAGTGGGGGGCAGGGCTCAGCCCCACGAGACAGGCGCTGCCACTGCAGGGTGAGCGTGGGGCCAGCTCGCTCTGCAGCCCTCAAGGCCTCTGTCCCCAAAAGGCAGGACCTGCAGCAGCACCGGCTAGCAGCCTACATCCAATCCCAGTGAGCCTCCTGGGGGCACACGGGGGTGGTCAGCCCAAGCTGCCGTGGCCACGCTGCTGCTTTTAGGGGCCAGCTCGACCAGAGCTAGTGTCTGTCCATCTACCTGAGCCAGGAATAACACCTGCCAGCTGCTGCTGTGTGATGGGCCGGGAGTGAGTGTTAAACACCACAGCAATGTCCAGGGGCAGGGGACGGCTAAGATCAACTCCCCCATCTAAATCGGGCAAAGGAGGGATTTCAGTCTGGGCCTCCCACATACCAGCTGAATGGAAATTCTCTCTGACTGGAGAGGAATGTTTTTCAATTTGCCAACAATTCGGAACCTTTTCATTTTCAGTCGGACCAATTTTTTTCCAAATATTTTGGAATTGCCAGAAGACCAAACCCTCCAGTCTCCATGTCTAGAGTCAGGGCCGGCTCCAGACCCCAGCGCACCAAGCGTGCGCTTGGGGCGGCATTTTGCTGGCAGGGCAGCAGGTGGCTCCGGTGGACCTCCCGCAGGCATGACTGCGGAGGGTTCGCTGGTCCCGCGGCTTGGGTGGACCTGCCGCAGGCATGCCAGCGGATGCTCCACCGGAGCCACGGGACCAGTGGAACCTCTGCAGGCACGTCTGCAAGAGGTCCCCCGAAGCCGCGGGACCGGCGACCGCCAGAGCGCGCCCAGCGGTGCGCCGCCTTGCTTGGGGCAGCGGGATTCCTAGAGCCGCCCCCGTCTAGAGTGTGCGCTTCAGAGAGCTGAGCTTGTGGTGGGCAGTTTGCTAGCTCCCCTCTCAGCTCACTCAGCAATCAGAGCTCTCGCAGTTGGTGATAATTGGTTAGAACTGAAGTGTCTAGGGTGGGTTTGGACTATTGCATGTTTGAAAGAAGGAGGGAAGATTCCTTCTCTGACTGAGGCTTTGGCTGTTTAGGTGAGGGGTGGCTCCCCCCACTCCTGTCTGCAGCAGGGCAGAGACGCCGAAGATAAAAGGTTGGGCAACCAGTCCCAGCAATCCTGTGAATTCGGTGGACGACGTGCTGAATTTCCCGGCATCCTGAGTCGACCGAGCTGTGAGGAATGGAGACGTTTCCATTTCTTAGCACTATTGTTTCAGGCTGTCTGCAGACTCAGGCAGGTGTCACTGCATCACTTACACTCAACTCATTTTCAGTGTTATCTCTGCAAGTACATGAGCTAGCAAGACAGGATGCATTGCTGAGCCTCTGGGACGTGCAGCACAGAACTAGCAGCACTGGGGTGGGATGGCAAATGTGCTTTACATAATTTGTGACACATGGTCAGAAAGGGTCACACAACTAGCAGGCTCATTGAGCCAGATTCAACCTTTAGAGACATATTAGTAGATAATGACTTTGGGTTTTGGGTGTTAATATCTAGATATTGTTAGAGGTTGACAATGTAACCAAATGGTTCCTGTCTCTCACTGTATTCTATTAATTCAGAGCTCAAAAGGAGACATTAACTTTTAGATGAACTGTTAAGGTAGTAATATCATTGTCTTCATTTCTCTTTGGAATATGTAATAAGCTATCTCTAAATGGCAGGATATGGGTAATTGCCTTATGCTAATCCATGTAACTAATTACTAGTAGTGCTTAGGACATTGGAGATCTGTTGCATCACAGGCGTATATGAACAAAGCTCTTCAGTCAGTTTGATTGGCAGCAAAGTCATTTATTTCTCTCCAGCATACATCTTTATAATCTTGAAGCAGGCAAGCAAGCAGTTGCTAATTGGTTAACAAAATTAACACAGGCGCAGCTGTCACCCCATAGGGTAATTATCATCCTAACACCTGTTTGACTTATCATCCTATTTACAATTAGCTGGCCGCTCAAGGCCAGCCCTTTACACACAGTTCCCAGCGTAATCGGCTCGTCCCAGAAGCCTAAACAATCTCAGCATTTCACATTCCATTCCCAACACCTCCCCCCTCTACCCAAAATCAAAAAGGAGGGAAAGAAAAAAGGGATAAAAACATTAGCAAAACATTTCCAACTTATAACAGCATAACACCACAATTTATCACAAGCCAAAATTAAAACTTTATAAACCCAACCTATATAACCATGCAATTCTTAACATAACCCCAACAACACCAAACAAAAACAAAGCACAACAAATAAATGGTGTAAATTCTACAGGATTCCCCCCTTCTCTATAGCACACCAACTTGTGGCAAACTTCTATTACCAAATCATCCCTCAGATGTCAGGCGATCAAACTGACACTGAGGGAGGGGGGGTCCTAGAAAAAACACAACATAAACCATATAAAATGCAAAAGACAATTCTGGCCAGAAACAAACAAACAAACAAACAAACAAACATAAGACACAGAACATAAATTTAACTCTATAAATAAATGCATGGTACATGAAATGCTATGCAGCTAACACCAATTTTCTTAATATCTAAAAAACAAAACAAAACTACCCCTACTGGGCAAGCAATCATTACATACAATATACAAATACCCTTAGTACCATCAGGCAAAAAAAAATTACATAATCAATTAAATCATTTACAGTAATACAATTGCATCCTAACTTACTTCTAAATTCAAAGCTATTCACAGCTTAAGGGTTCTTACTATTAACTTCTACCTTTAAACTCCCAAAAAAATCACCACTTATATACCCTTAGCCTAATACAATTACAATTACATAGCACAATATACAAGCTTCAACTAATGCAACAAAATTATTTATAACCAAACAATTGCAAACTAATTTCTTTGCCTAAATTTATTTACAAACATTTCAAAAACACCAAAAACTTTTCTCTTTAGCATCTTTACAAAATTCAACTGCTATTCCCTCCAGCAACCACAGAGTTAACTTTGTACTCTGCCTAACATTACTTGCTAGTAGTTAATTACCTTTTCTATCAACTACACCCTCAAGGTTATCAACCAGTTTTCCAAGCTTGTTGTCTGTTGCCCGCCGCCTGGGCCCGATCCTTTTTCCTCTTCAAGTTCTCTATCTATCGCGTGCCTGCCTGGGCCCGATCCATATTTCCTCTTGCTAAACCGTTTCTTTATGGACACCAACTTATCCCACTATCAATTTAGCTAGGAGGGTGTACTTCTTAACTAGCCCCTACTGTGAACAACTATCTGTACTTTCCCACCGTGGGGGCTACATCAAATATCAAACAATCATACAACTGCCAATAATCAGTACATAATACAGAATTTACAAAAATCTAAAAAGGCTAACAAAAGCACTTTACATAAAGGTATTTTGGGTCACATAAATTCAAAGCCATTCTCCCAAATTACCTAGATTTATGCCTACAACTCCCCTCTTTAAGAATACTCAACAAACCTTTAGGCCGAGTTTTCTCAAACTTTAGAAACAAAAAACAAATAGGCTCTAAAAAACAGGGGTTAGTAATGGGGGGGGGGGGTAATATCATTTACAATCCAATTAGGAAGGGCAATACATTCTAAAAAAAAATTCCACAACACAGGGCGCAGCCTGTAAAATAAACCCCAAAATCCAATCAATACCACATTTTTTAGCAGGAGTCCCAAATTTTTTCCTGCCAGTGTGCAATTCTTTGCTTCTTTACCAGGGTCAGTTCTCAATGCCCTTTTAGTGAGGAATTTCTAGACACTGGCAATATTAATGATGTGAGTGTTTTTTCTTCTGTTCCACCACCATCGTGGTTCAAGTTCTACGGGGGAAATTATCAGGACATCATCCTATACATTCAGGCAAAGCAAAAATTATCTCAATCAATTAAATCATTCAGGGAGGATCAAACAAAAAGGATCCTGGCACAGCTAACAAGCAGTTGTCCTCCAGGGGCTCAGGGTGTGTACATCTTATTGCTTTCTCAGTCATTCCATCCACCATTGCAGCAGTCATCTCTAATACTGACACTGTTGCAGTTTCTTCAGTCCTACTGTTTGCAGCCTCAAATCCCGAATGAGCAGTGGTAATATCTTGGACTAGTTCAGGAAATAGTTTTCCAGGCACTGCTTCTAAAGGCTTTAAAGTTTCAGCTGAGGTTTCCATAGATGTTACAGTTTCTGCAATGATTTGTTCTTCAATTGCCGCAGCTGTAACAGGCACAAATGTTTTTTGAGCCCCAGAGCTTTCAATACTAAAAATGGGTGAGCCAGTATCTGCCAGCTGCACAACTAAATTCTCTTGCTCCTCTTCGTCTCCCTTTCCACACACAGGCAGTTCTTGAGGACACATGTCGCTCTGTAGAGGGGCCCCATTTACAACTGCCCCTGGGCATTCTGATACTAGGTTAGATGGCGCATCTCCTACATCATTCTGCATGGGGGCCTCAGCTGCAACCGCTTCAGTGGGCGCTGATTCCAAGGTAAACACAGTATCTTCTACCTCTGTCGTCCCAGGTGCCTCAGTTACCCCACTCTGCATTGCATCCCCAATAAAAGCTTCCTGAGTGATCTGCCGCCCGTCGGATCCCTGAAGCCGAGCAGTTCGGGTGGGCTTGCGCAAAGTGATGTCCATAGCAAAGGCAGGTTGGGGAGGGCCAGTGGATCCAAACCCTCGAGACCCGCGGTCAATCGGGGTCGATCGGGGCACACATCCCTCGAAAGGTATTAACTGAGCAAGACGTGTACCAGCAGTTATAGTCACAGGGGGACAAAGGGCGCGTACCATCATCCCAATATTCCCCGTATGGTCGGCATCAATAAGGCCAGGCAAAACAAAAATACCTTGTTTCGATGTTGACGAACGGCCAATCAAAAGGGCACTCAATCCAAATCCTAATGGGCCATCGGTGTTGGAAGGAAGAACTTGAACCTCGTCAGTCTGTAAAACTACATCTGTCGCTGTGGCCAAATCCACTCCGGCACTGCCACGGGTTGCTCCGGTGAGGTGTTCCAGGCAGCCGGGTTGGCGGGTGGAGGCACTTGTGTCGTCGCGCTCCTCCGAGGGGCGCTCCGTGATCCGTTTCCCGGCAGCGGTGTTCCATCCTTCTTGTAACGCGCCCAACAGTCGGCGGCGCGATGTCCAAACTTATCACATCGTGTGCAAGCGCCAGTTGCAGCTTCAGGTAACACATCAGAGGCCCGCTGTCCATTTTGCACAGGGCAGTCCCGCCGGAAATGTCTGGGTTTTCCACAACCGAAACAGGGGCCGGCTGGCCGGGTCGGTCTTCTAGCCCCCCGCTATCGCCCAAGCAGGGGTTGTAACGCCACGGCCAGTGCAGAGGCCTGTGCCTTAGCATGAATTGCTGCCTTATCCGTCTCCTCAAGCATAGCGGCCCTACCACATGCCTCAATCATTTCCATCAGGGTCGCAGTCTTGGGCAAGGTGGCTAATATACGGCGGCAAGTGGGATTTGCATTCTGGGTTGCAAGATCAAGTCCAACTGCAGTTCTGGCCTCTGGCGTCAGATTAGGAGATCTATCAATAGCCTCTCGAAGGCGATCCAAAAAGGTGGAATACGGTTCTGATGGGCCTTGTGTAATTTTAGCATAGGGAGGGGTCGGCTTCCCCATCTGGGGCACCGCTTTAAAGGCAGCCAAGGCTAGTTCCTGTGATTGCTGCAGGATCCGGGGTTCAAGGCGAGCTTGCAAATGCGGGTCAACAAAGCGACCGGCTCCCAAAAACATATCAGCAGTGGCCACGCGCCGAGGATCATCATCCGGTAAATCCAAATTGCGGACAAGAGCCAAGTCAACTCTCTTAGCCCAATCATCTTTCCACAACAGTTTCTGTGTAGGTGTAAGAAGCATGTCAGCTAGCTTAATCGCATCGTACGGACACATTGCTTGGCCAGCAAATACCTGTTCTATGATAGACTGTACATACGGATTATCTAGTCCATAAGCCATAATCGATTTCTGCGCCTCACGGATCAACTTCCAATCCAAAGGGGCCCACCGTCTATGATTAGGGTGTTGAGGGTCTGGCGTAATCACCGGAAAGGCCTCAGGTGTTAGACCTTCAAGGATGGCTTCTCTTAAAACCCCATGCCAGCGCTGTACCGGATCCGGAGGGTCCCCAGTTGGAGGGTCCCCGGGGCCAGGCGGGGCGGGGGGGCGAGTCGAATGAAAGCACTTGTGAAGATGCGATCGCGATGATCCAGGTGGAAAACCTTCCAATTGGTCCAACTTGTCACATATATGCTGCAGCTGTCGACCCTGGCGCTCCATCTCCTTATAGAAGGCGTCAGACTGAGTAAACGTAGTCAAATCGGGATATGGGTTCGATGGCACATGTTCCACCCGAGCCTCCTCTGTCCCCCCGCAATCGTGGCACCCCCAGGCCCCGTGGACACGGCATGGCTTTGGAGGGGGTGCATACGGCAAGGCTGTCTCCATAGGCTCGGGCGTATCGGGGGGTAACGGGACCGTAGCAGGATCAATCATGTCGGGGCCGATAGCCACATTGGAGGGTAGTGGGGCTGTAGAAGGGGCAACATCATCCATGGGGAAGGGGTCGGAAGCCAAAGGTATCACCGTGTCCTCACCACCGAAAAACTCTCTGGCTCCAACCGGCAACACAGAAGGCATTCCGGGCGTTGGGCGGCAAAGCTCAGAAAGGGCCGCCTGCACTCCTGCCTCGGCCGCGAGAGTTTCTACTATCTCCTTCGCCTTATTCCATACTGGACTCAGGGAGAAGGCCTCCTTATCGCCCTGAGCCACCGACTTCCAAAGCTCGGAGCCTAGCCGCTCCCAAACAGTTTTATCAAAAATTGTACTTGGTTGAACAGAAAGTCCCCTTCTCCGTCCCCACTGCAGTAGACGGGATAACGTATCAGAGGGGAGCTTCTCTCCCTGCCGCTCCGCGATGCGCATCAAATATTCATGCACCGTCCTTTCTTCCGCTGATGCAGCGGTTCCCATGTTAGCTGCTCACCTCTGGGCTGGGGTGTGCCTCCCTTTTCAGACGCCCTGCGGCTTGCCACTCGACACTGAGCTCAGGTGCGCCCCTCTTTTCGGACGCCCTGCGGCTCCTAGCCGCTCGACACTGAACTCAGGTGCGCCCTTCTCTTCGGACGCCCTGCGGCCGCCGCTCGACACTGAACTCAGGTGCGCCCTTCTCTTCGGACGCCCTGCGGCCGCCGCTCGACACTGAGCTCAGGTGCGCCCCTCTTTTCGGACGCCCTGCGGCTCCTAGCTGCTCGACACTGAGCTCAGGTGCGCCTCCTTTTCTTCTTTTCAGTTCAGGCCACCAACACTATCCTCATTCGATACGAATCACGTCGGGGTCACCATTTGTTGCATCACAGGCGTATATGAACAAAGCTCTTCAGTCAGTTTGATTGGCAGCAAAGTCATTTATTTCTCTCCAGCATACATCTTTATACTCTTGAAGCAGGCAAGAAAGCAGTTGCTAATTGGTTAACAAAATTAACACAGCCGCAGCTGTAACCCCATAGGGTAATTATCATCCTAACACCTGTTTGACTTATCATCCTATTTACAATTAGCTGGCCGCTCAAGGCCAGCCCTTTACACACAGTTCCCAGCGTAATCGGCTCGTCCCAGAAGCCTAAACAATCTCAGCATTTCACATTCCATTCCCAACAGAGGTCTACTTCAAAGCCCTTCACCTACTGTTCAGAGGCTGCCAGAGAACGATAAAAGGAATTCTTGAGCCCTGATCCTGTTATCTCAGATCTGCTTAAGCTTCATCAGGGGAAGTTTGAGTCGCAAGACTGAGGTACCCAGCTCCAGTCTGATATTGGACATTGGACTAGAACCTATGGAACTTGTTCTGAAAGAACTTTTTGCAACTCTAAAGCTCATTGTCTCTACAATGAAGCTGACCTAAGAACTCTATTCATATCTCTATGTATAATGATCTTTTAATCTGTACTCTCACTTTTCTTTTTTTCATAAATTGTAGTTTAGTTAATAAGAATTGGCTGTAAGCATGTATTTGGGAAAGATCTGAAATATTCATTGACCCAGTGGGTAATGCGTGTGATCCTTTGGGTTGGTAGAACTTTTTGGGATTGTCTGCCTGATTTTTTGGAGTTTGCACTGATCAAGCAATCTCAGTGTGGCCCCTTTGGGACCCTGGTCACACCACTTGTGTACCCTTGAGATTACAGGCTGTTTTGTGGGAAGAAGGTGAGAAAAACCTCCCCCTCCCCCAGTGTAATTTAAGGTAGCCAGGGGAGCTACCCTAAGTCACAGGAGTACAGTGTGTGGGCCAGGCCATGAGCTCAGATTCTGGATGCCGGTGGCACTGCCAGGGTGAATTTGCTGCCTGTGAAATCATGAGATTCCCCAGGTCTTGGCCTTCCTGCTTCTGTGCAGAACGTCCCTGCGAGTTTGGAATGTGAAACTGCTTGGTGGGTTACAAAACAGTTGTGGTGACTGAGGTACATCCAGTGTGTGGGGTGTGACCTTTGGAATGGCTTCCTTGAGTGTTGGAAAGAGGGCACACCTGAGTGTAACGCTTTCTGTATTTGTGTGTGTTTGCTCCCTGTGAACGTGGCCTGCATATGTGGGGCAGGGCTCCATAAACAGTTTTAAAAAACAAAATTTCTGTGTAGTTAATTGACTGAACGCTCCAGATAAATATGCTAAATACTTATTACTAAATCATTTTGAAGCTGTGGAGTTTTAGGGAAACATTTATCTGTGTGAAAATCTCACTGTGACGGGTTCCCTCGTCCGGGGCCCCTTGGGACTGTCACTTGATGTGCTGAGATACCCCTGAGGGTGAGCTGGAGCCGGTTCGCACCGGTTCGCTCGAACTGGTTGTTAAATTTAGAAGCGGTTTTAGAACCGCTTGTTAAGTGGCTTCCCTGCGAGGGAAGCTTTGATGGGCTCTGGCCGGGAAGGGTGTAATTCCTCCTCCCGGCCGCCGGGGGGCGCCATGCTGCACTGCAGGAGGCATGTGAGCTGCCTCCTGGCCCTGTTGCCGCTGCTCCTCGGACCCCCGGCCCTGGGGCTCCGGCTGCTGCCTGGGGGGTCCCCGGGGGGGGGGGCTGCCACCAGCCGCTCCCCGCATGCGCGTGCCTGCACCCCTCCCCCGCTCCCCCTTCCCCCGCTCCCCCTGCCCCTGCCCCCTGCTAGCCCCTGTCTGTATCACCTGCCCACAGCCAGCCCTGCCCCACGCCCCTGTCTGCAGCCAGCCCCATGGCCACCGGTGCCCTGCAGCTCCCAGGGCACTAACCCTGCACACCTGCTTCAATGGGGGGGGGCAGGGAGCAGCTGGGACCCACCCATGTGCGCACCCGAGGGTGACCAGACAGCAAGTGTGAACAATCGGGACGGGGTGAGGGGTAATAGGAGCCTAGATAAGAAAAATACCCAAACATTGAGACTGTCCCTATAAATTTGGGACATCTGGTCACCCTAGCAGACCCCAAGGGAGTGGCGGGGACCCACACATGTGAAAAGGAGCTCATTTCTAGTTCAGGCCCATCTTTTTAAAAAGGAACTTTAGGTAGGGTTAACATACATCTGTATTTTCCCAGAGATGTCAGGCTTTTCGGTTCTTAAATCGCTGTCTGGGCGGAATTTTTAAAATTTAAAAATTCCTCCCGGGAAAATACGGACGTATGGTAACCCTATTGGTACAAAAAATACATACTGTGGCACATCCCTTAAATCAGAACTTTATAGAGAACCGGTTATTAAGATTTTAGCAGCTCATCACTGCCTGAGCCTAACCCTTCTGCCAGCCTGGGAACCCCTTAACTCTGTCTTGCTGAGCCAGACACTCCAGGCCTCCTCCAGCACAGAGACTAGGCCACACCCCTGTGCAGAATACAGATACTGAGCTTAGCTAAGCTCTGGAAAGGTTCAGTTAAAAGGGACTTTTCTCAGCACCCAGCTGCACAGCCCCAATGGGACCCAAACCCGAGATAAATCTGTCTTACCCTGTATACAGTTTGATACAGTAGCAGTTCATATTGTTCTTCCTCTTTCTCAGAGTAAAGAGAGATAGAAACAGGCAACCCCCTCCCCCCACCCAGAATTACTTACACTGGGTTTATTAATAAACAAAAGTGATGTTATTCAGTATAAAAGCTAGGATTTAAGTGGTCATAAGAGATAACAGGCAGAAAAAAATAAGTTACTCACCAAAATAGAACAAACACGCAAGGCTAAACTTAATACACTAAGAAGCTTGTTGCATATAATATCTCACCCTCAAAGCTGTTCCAATAAGCTTCTTTCACAGACTAGACACATTTCTAGTCTGGGCCCAATCCTGCCCCCTGTTCAGTCTCTGTTAGTTCCAGCAGACATCTTGGGTGGTAAGCAAGAGTATCTGCCCCTTGTTTACTCCCCCCGCCTTATACAGAATTTCCCTAAGGCAGGAACCTTTGTTTGATTCCCCCACCCCCTTGGGTAAAAATGCCACATTTAAGGTGGATTCCAGTAACAAGGTGACATGGTCACATGTCTCTGTAAGACCCCGGTCTCCATACTTCATGGGCTGACCCATAGGGCCTCAGGAAGGCTTACAGGGAAACAAAACCATTCACAGACCATTGTTTCTTGTTTAAGAGTCATCAAGTTCTTGAAGTACCATTAACAGCCCTCACTTAGCATCACTAAATTATTAATTCAGATTTACACCTCATATTTCTAACTTCAGCTATAGGACTGATATCTACCTAGAAATAGGAAACCCATATTCAGTAGATTACAACTTTTCCAATGATACCTTACATGGGGCCTTTCGCATAAAGCATAGTCCAGCTATGTCATATTCATAAGCATATGTCAGACTCCTGGTTCTGTCAATGGAACTTGGAGTGATATGGGAACAGAGAAAACTGTCATCGTGGACTCTAAGGGCAGCAGTGAGATTGTTGTCAGAAAACTCTTTCCTGTGTGGAACTGTGTAGGTGTCAAGGCAGGGAAGATGAGGGCAACCCAAGCAGTCTCCACAGAGCCCGTAATGATGAATAAGATGATGTTGATGATGAATAGAAATGTCACTGGCGCTATTACATTTCAGTGATACCCATACAAATTTATTATTCAGTTTTGTTTTACCCTTTAGTTGTTGGGGCTTTAAAGTCACAAAGAAATCCAATCTTATATCTTGAGCTAATACATAGAGTCATTACACTAACAGAAAAAAGGCAAATATTTCAAAGTGGTCATTTTAAAGTGTTGATGGGTGTCATTGTTTATCTCCATTTGTATGGTAACAGTGACATTTGACAGCTCCTTATCATAACTCATCTTAAAGTAGACCTAATAGACTTTCAAATGATGTATGATGTGCGTGTGTGTACAGAAATTACATTCAGTCGATCAGATCAGTCTTGTCTACCACTCACCTATATATTTCCACTGAGGTTAATGATTTTTGACTGCATGAATTGTAGCATTAGTGCCAAATTTAGACACCTGAGCACTCTGTGCTCGTGCTTAGAAATAAAAACTCAGGAAAGTTTCTCTTTATTGCCACCTAACACAGAGGTTGATGTTAACTCCTCATGAATCTCAACATCTGTTCTGACCTGCAGTGACACAATGTGTGAAGAAAAAATCAGTTAAGGAGAGGTTTTTTTTAACTTATTGCTGCCAAGTCTGACGTTTAGAACAATTCCTGCTTCCAGAGATGGGAGGGACAGAGACTTTCAACACAAACTTGTGGTTCTAGCATTTGAGGAACAATAATTTACAAAGAATTATTTGAAACCATGTTTCTGGAATGGGTTCCCTAGGGAGGTGGTGGGATCCTGTTAAGGTCTGGCTTGACAAAGCCCTGGCTGGGATGATTTAGTTGGGGTTGGTCCTGCCATGAGCAAGGGGTTGGGCTGGATGAACTCCTGAGGTCCCTTCCAACCCTAATCTATCGTTCTATGATTCTATGATTCAAAGCTGGGGTCTGAACTTAATTACCAACATTCTTATTTAGGTACCTAAATAAGTGGTCTGGCTTTCAATGGTACTGAGCACTTGTACCTACCATTTTAGTTAGTTGAATCAGTAGATGCTCAGTATCCTGAAAATCAGGGCACTTATTTAGGTAGGCAGGTCTCACATTTAACATATACGAGGTGGTTCTCAAACTTATTTAATCATGCCCCCCCCTTTTTTTGTGTCTTTAGTTGTTTGTGCCCCTCCCTTCAAACTGCTCCTGCCGCACAAGTACATATGCCACCATCCAATGCTGAAGGCAGGGAAAGGAGTGGCAGCTGCTGGCAGGGCACCTGGATCTGAAAGCAGAGCCACTGCCAGCAGCAGTGCAGCAGAAAGGTTGGTATGGCTCTCCTAAAGTTTCTTGTGCCCCATCTTGAATACATTCTGTGCCCCCCAGAGGGGTGCATCCTCCCAGTGAGAACCTCTGTATTCGCTCAATACCCTAGAAATCATGGCACTTATTTGGGTAGGCAGTTCTCACATTTACTATAAAATATACAACATCTGCTCTCCTGTGAGAGACGGGACTGAATGTGCACCATCCACGCAGAGAAACTGAGCATGGTCCAGCCCAAGCCTGAAGGTGCTGAGTAGGAGGTAACCTAGGATTGCACCTCCTGGATGCCGGATTCCTGTGGTGCCAGGCACTTGAACTGAGGGCAGGATCCCTGTCTCTCCTGGGCTCACAGGGCTCTGGTTGCTGGTGCTGATGAAAACATTTCGATTTTTCCCCCCATTTAATTTTTAAAACCTAGGAAATTACATGCAAAACAACACCATTAAAAGAATGTTCAGGTTGCAAAGTGAGGAAATGCCAATGCTATGGCTGACTGCAAAACCTTCATTCAGCCCTCTTGTGTGTATGTATTACAATAGAGTCTTTCATAACATGGCCACATGCTAGTTTTCCACTGTGCGTCAGATTAAACCTAGCTGTAAGATACAGCTAGACAGCCCCACCTATGAAAAGGGGTGTGTGAGCCAAATCTGTCAGCAGAGGGCTCCAGAAGGTGATGGAGAAGCAAGACAGACAGACAGAGGGTGTGTCTACACAGCTGCCATGGCAGTGCTTTAACGTGGCTGTGCAGTCATGGCTCCAGCACTCGGAGAGAGCTCTCCCAGCGCTGCAAAAAGCAACCCCCACCAGGGGAGTAGCTCCCAGCAATGGGAACACGGCTCCCAATGCTGTAGCACTATCTACACTGCCCCTTTACAGCGCTGAAGCCTGCGTCACTCAGGGGGTGTTTTTTCACACCATTGAGCGAGGAAAGTTGAAGTGCTGTAAGTGGCAGTGTAGACAAGGCCACAGCCTGCCCAAGCAGCTGGCAGCACAGCCATGGAAAAAGCCTGCAGAGAGGTTTTGGGTGCTCGCTGAAGAATGGTTTGGGTCTTGTGTGCAAGAAACCTGTTGTTGGTTCCTTCTGTCTTCAGGGAAACCCAATTTTGTCCATTCCTTGTAAGTAAACAAGATTGCACCAAAAATACCACATTCCACCTTCAATTTCTTCTCCCACCTGGAAAAACCCCAAAGGCCTCAAACTGAGTAGTTGCTCAGATCAGGAGCAGAAAGCTGAGGCAGAAGGTGTGGCATAAATAGAATTTATTGTTGTCATAGTGATCAGTAGCGAGGCAGAAAAGCAGGCTTCAGGGCTGACACACCCCAGGTTGGCTCATGTGGATCACTGAGATTGCTGGCACCGGACCTGCCAGCTCTGTGCTCAGCACAGGTGTATGCCTGTTTAAGAGAACTTTGATCTCTTTGCAACAATGGTCACCCTAGTAACCATCAGTGTGTGCCAGGGAGTCTATAACTGTAATTTTCCAACCACTTCCTTACTTCCATTTTTGCAGCAGGTGGAAGCAACAGGCAGTAGGACGCTCAGTTCAATTTAAAATAGCTTAAATGACTCACTAAAGCATGAAGAATCCAGTCTCAAGCCCCTGAGGTGCAGGACTCCCTGAATAGAATGGATGACACAGCCTCAGCAAGGGAAATGGACACTTGTGATACCAACTCTTCCTCTAATGGCTGTGGATGGGCGCGCCCTGCAGGGGCAGAAACGGCTGGAAAAGGTCTCTCCCGGATTCAGCAGGTAGGGGAGCTCCAGCTAAATGGCTCTGGCTGACATTTCCTTACAGTACTTAATCTAGACGAGCTGTTACTGCCAAAAGGCCATGGGGTAAACGGGCACCTCCTTACTCTGAATGTAAACAAGGCTGTGGAAGTGGCCCTGCAAATTCAGAGATCTCACTGCTCCTTTGAAAACAGATTGAGATGCAGACACAGGGCTGGTCTCCCTTCCACTCAGCTGCTTTCTTTAATGTTAGCTGTGATGGGCAGGTAATGACCCAATGTAATTTTCCTTAGGTGATGTTATGACGGCTTGTGTGTGTGTTTCTCTTCCCCTCCCTTAGTTACTAAGGTCCAGATGCACAAAAGGAATCAGGCAGCTAAGTCTGGGGTTTAGGCACCAGGCAAAGTCCCAGTTTTAAGCTCCCCAGTGGCACACAAAATTCCAGCTGAAAATGTAGGGGTCTAAACTCACTCAGCACCTATGTTTTTTACTATGTGTCTGTCTCTGGGCACATGCCCTGCTGCCATATTGTAGGCGCCTGGTGCCTATCTCCCACCTGAGCCCCAAAGCAAGTCACAAACCAGGGGAAGAAAAGGCCTTCAGCACAGGGGCAGCGGAGCCTTCCCAAAAATGGGGGGCCAGGAGCTGCTGCTCCATCCATGGCCCCACCCCTGCCCCTCCTCTTACCCTTGAGGCCCCACCCCCCAGCCGTGATGGGAGCCTGAGCAGGGCCAGGGAGCCACAGACCCTCCATGTGCCCAGGCTGGGCGGCCCTGAGAACAGCCCTCGGCCCATATTCTCATCCTCCATCCCCCTGCCCAGGGCAGGCAGAGGGGCTGGAGCTCCCCACAGCTCTTCCCACAACCTGGTTCCAGCCAGGGGGCCTCAGAGCCCCCGCAGGGCAAAGGGAAGAGCCCCCCGGGCAGCTGGTGACTCGGGGAGGTGCTCAAATCAGGGGCTATGCTGATGGGAGGGGTCCTGTCTCTCCAGTTAAAGCTCCTCTGGGGAGACAGGACTGGACACTGGTCAGTGCTGTAACCACCAGCAGACTGGGTCCTGCTCCTGTGTATGTTCCCTTTCTCAGGCTCCAGCCAAATCACTCTCTGAAGGAGAGAGAGAGAGAGAGAGAGCACAAGAAAACACACGCAGGAGACTGACTCTACAGGCTGGTGGTTAGCGCACCCACCCACAAGGTGGGGGACCAGGGTCCAGTCCCCCTGCTCCAATTAGCTTTAATTATTTATCCAGAGGGCAACAGCTTCAATAGGGCAGACTGATGGGGCCTCCCACCACAGTATCCACAGCTCAGTGCTCAGAGCACGCTCCTAACAAGAGCTGAGCTTCCCCCCCTCAGGCAGAGAGGGGGCTGTAACCCAGGGCTCTCACATCCCAGGTGAGTGCTCTAACCACCGGGCTAAAAAGGTGCAAGGGGAGTGTCCTGTTCCCTGGCTTCCTGCAAAGCAGCCTTGGCAGCTGTCTCCAGAGAGGGTTCCTGGCTGTGGCTGGCACCTCCAGCAGCCCAGCCCGTCAGCAGTAGGGCTCAGGACACACCCAATATGTCTTAGGCAGCTCCATGCGTAGCTCTTGTGAGCCCCATTCTAAGGTTACGTTTACACTTCACTTTTGTCAGTAAAACTTGTGTGTTGGTCAAGAGTTTGAAAAGAAAAACAAACAAACACCCTCAGCCCAGGGAAGTGTTACTGATGAAAAGCGCCTAAGTCTTTCTGAATCTAGCCCTAAGTGTCTATAGAGAGGAGCAAAGGGGACTAAGGAACTGTAGACTGGTCAGCCTAACGTTTGAATGTATTTTTGTCACCAACTGAATGTCAGATTGTGAGGGGGGGGCTGTTTGTCAAGGGGGGGGGCCACACCTCTTGGTCCAGTGTGGGGTTGGTGCACCTCGTCACACATAGGTGGTGGGTAATGGAGGTCAGGAAAGGCTGAGCCTCCCCAAACAGCCTTGCATGGCCCCGCTGACGCTCCATCCCCAGGCCTCTTCTTGGTGCTGTGCTGTGGGGGGGCTCTTCCCCCCACATGGCCAGGGCCCCAGGCTGGGGCTAGTGGGGGACAACCTGTGCTCTGGTGCTGGCAAGGGGGCATGCTGCCTGCTTTCATAGGTTTATTCCCCACTTGGAACTTTAGGGTTCACAAGATGAGGACCCGCATGGACTCCTCTAAACTAAAATCCTAGTTTAGATCTGGTTCTCGCTGCCACCAGTCAGTTTTTAAGTGTCTGACACACTCCCTGTTCCCCCAAAACTTTCCCTGGGGAACACAGATTCAAACTTGAATCTCAACACAAAGGGAAACAAACCATTTCCCTCCTCCCCTCTCCTAGTGCTTAGGAGAGATACCTGGATTTAAATTCCTAGAATCAAACCAAAGAGGGATTCACTTTCCCCCCTCCCCTTCCCCTGAAAATCCAAACAAGGGAAGAAATCAATCAAGTTCTAAAAGGAAAAGATTTTATTAAAAGAAAGAAAGAAAGTACACTATCTCTGTAATACCAGGATGGAAAAATATCACAGGGTCTGACTTATAAACCTGGAGAGACTTCCCCCTCCCTCCTCCTCAGAATAATCAGTAACAGCAACAGAAATAAAGAATTTTTCCAGCAAACACACAATTGCAAATACAGAAATTAAATTATAAGACTAGTCCGCCTTCCTAATACTCACTAGACTGGATAGTAGGAAATACTTCAGGAAACCTTGGAGAACTTGAAGAATATGTCTGGCCTCTCTTAAATCCAAAGAGAGCACGGCAATCCAAACAAAGGACACAGACAAAGACTTCCCTCCACAGGGATTTGAAATTATCCTGTCCCTTGATTGGTCCTCTGGTCAGGTGTTCCTCAGGTTACTGAGCTTGTTAACCCTTTCCAGGTAAAAGAGACCTTAACCCTTAACTATCTGTTTATGACACCTGCCCTTCCACCCGGATGCTCTGGGGCTAAGGGGAGGTGCCCACCTGGTGCTCCGGGGATGAAGGAGGGGGACCATGTTACCTGCCCAATTGCCTGGTGCTCTGAGGCTGGGATAGGGGGGCCATGCCACCCACCCCAACTGCCTGGTGCTCTGAGGCTGAGGGAGCAGGGCTGCGCCACCCACCTGGCACTCCGCGGCTGGGGGCACTCAGGCAGCCCGGGAGTGGGAGGAGGTGCTGGCGGCCATGCGGGGGGGGGGGCTCTGGTAGGCGGGGAGGAGCCTCAGGCAGAGGGGTGGGCCAGGCCAGGGGCTAGCCTCTCCAAGTGCAGGTTTTGCCCACCACCCATGCTGTCACACACTTGTCTGGACTCCCTGTGGGATCGAATAATTGCAACAGTGAGGTCTCAGGATTCCTGGCTGGGCTGAGCAAATATCAACCCACAGTCCCCAGGCAGGGTAGAACAAGCAGTCTGTAGCTTCTGAGCCTCCTGCATGTGGCTGACAATAACAGTTAGGGTTCCTGACCTTCTGGACAGGGCAGAACAAACAGTAGCCAAACTTAGTGGGGGTGGTAAGGTAACCTGGGCCCATCCTGCTCCACTGGTTCTGACCCAGGGCCCGATGGAGCCAGGGAATTCCACATTAAGGGATTAATGATCAGCTTCTACAGCATTCCCGGGGTCACTTCCTACCACAAGGTGCTTCCCATACATCTCTCGGCTAGCAGCAGCTCAGCATCCCTGTCAATCTCTGCAGTTGCCTGGTTGCTCACAATGTAGTCTGGGTCTATGGTTCCCACTGCTTGGGGAGTATCTGGCATCTCTGCAGGAGCTTGCAACAGTAAAACCTTTGGGGCAGCTTCTTTTTTACTAACAATAACAAACATAAATCCCAATACCCATGTTAATGCACAACCCCTAAAAATGTACACTATTTTCAATAACAGTTATTTCAAACACATATTTAAAAAACAGTTCATACCATCTTCTGGGGTGGGGGGAGAAACGTGGCTATATACTTTAGCTTCTTTAAACTTTAATGGTTAAAAAATTCTTATTTTCTATAATAAATGTGTTTAAACAGTTAATAAAAAGACACTGTAATTGGTAATATACCCATTAATATCTCTGTAACCAGAAGTCTTTAAAAGCTGCAACCTGTATTCTTTAATTTATTTTATAGCTTTTTAAAGCAAGTTTGCTCATTTAAAAATAATCTCTGTTAAATTTATTACTAAACCCCCCAAAAGTCTTATTTTACATTGTTAGAAAAGTTGCTGTGTTTTGTGTTTTACTGTGGGTTTTAAAAAAATTTCTTATTATGTTCTAACCCTTTTTTAAAAAGTCACAGTTGGCATGGGTTGTAACTGAACTGTGGCTTTTAAAGCTTTTTGCACAACTTACAGGCCATGAGGGTTGGGTTTTGTTATCTTTTTATTGTTTTACATTGTTAATAAGTTGAAGAGGGTTTTTTTAGGCATTACTTTAAAAAACACATTTTAAATGGTTTATATTATGCGTTGGTCAGCTTTTGTTACAGGGCGGAAAAAAATAAAGAAGGTCCTCATTGTTTAGACAAGATCAGAGCAGTTTTATTCTGGGGAAAATGTGGGAGGGCCTCTGGCTACTTACTTTAGCTTTTTAAAACTTTTATTGTAAAAAGTTCATTTTATATAGTAAGCTTATTTACATTAAAGTTACTATTCTTTCTAATACAAGTTTTTGGTATCATTTTGTTTTAAAAGCAGGCCTAGGGCTTTCTTGTTATGTTCTGGCCTTCTTATCTCTCATCACAGAGGCTGTTTTTGCTAACAATGGTCTTGCTGAAAAAGCAGGCTGCTTTTACTACAAAATAATCCACATTAGCCTAAAACATAGGGGAAAACATTTTTATCACTATACATTACTTTTATAACCCTGGTTTTTTTCTGCAGACTCACATTTTATTGAAACACCTTTGCCAAGGGGGTTAAATAAAGGAATGTGTCTTCAGATAGCCTTGTTTTGTCAAAGCGGTTTTTTTCTTTTCTAATTCAGTGCCTTCAAAAGGATGTTTTAAGTTGTTCTCACTAAAAACCTCAGGGAAAACTTTTCTTAGTTGGGGTTTAGGCCTGGGGTGCTTTTGCATGCTATTTTTATTACAACACATAGAAAAGGGCTGTGTCTTCAGATAGGTTTGTCTTTTCAAGTGTTTATTCCCTTAAAAGCCTTAATATAACTTCCACCTCTATTTGTTAAAAAGTGGGGGAAGAAGCATTCTTCTTTTTTCTAATCCAATGGTTTACATAAGGGGTTTATAAACTGTCTGTTACTAAAAACCTGGGGTTTTAAACCTAGGGTGCTTCTGCCTGCTCTTTTTTTTTATTGAAACACTCCTGTAAATAAAGGGATGTGTCTTCAGATAGGTTTGTCTTTTCAAGTCATTATACCTTGGCAAAACTTAATGTAACTTTAACATGTGTTTGTTAAAAAGCAGGTAAAGAAGCAAACTCCTTCTCTGTGATCCACTGACTCAGAGAGGTTGCTTTGCTAACAGGAGCTTTGCTGCAAAAGCCTGTTGGTTCATTACTAAAAAATAACCCATGATAGTTTAAAACCTAGGGGAAAACTTTTAAAATTGTGTGTTACTAAAAGCTTATGGTTTTAACTTTTATAAAAACCCCTATGTAAAAGGGCTACATGGCAGGAACAATACTGGGGGTCTTTTTCTTTAGATAAGAATAAGACAGTTAAAGGTCGGGGGAGAAGGGAGGGGAAAGAGGAGGGAGATGGCTCTTGCTTAAAATCTTGGGACTCTACGATTGGTTCAGGAAAATGAATTCTATGATGCTGTTGTAGAACAAACTCTAATTGGTCCAATCCAAAGGCAGTGATAACAAGTCTGAGAGGGTCTGAACCAGGAAAGTTGTCTCATTCTACTGAAAGACTGGAAAGGCAAGAATTCTCTCTCTCTCTTTCTGATTCAGCCATGTGCTCTCTATCTTTGCCCTTTGCAAAGGGGGCATTCTTTTCTTGCCCTGTTCTTTTGCCTCAGTCTACAGAAAGACTTGAAAGGTAAGAATTTTCTCTCTTTTTCTGATTCAACCATGTGCTGTCTATCTTTGCCCTTTGCAAACTTCAGTGCCAATGGAAACAGGGTGGGAAAGCAGGACATAAGCCCCAGATGGGGCATTGAAACCTTTCAGAAATGCATGGTGATGAATGATATTTAGCGGTATACTACTCACAGGTGCAGCCATGGTGTGATTGTGGTATGAACTGGCTGCTGGCAAAGGGACATTTCACCCTTCCCAGAGCCAGGGCAGACGAGGGCTGTGGGGGAAATCCCTTCCCTTCTGGTGTATGTTGGGCAGCAGAGAGGCTTGTTACCTCCTCCCACTGCCCCGTGGCGCTGTCACTGCATCCCACTCACTCACTCACCATCTGGTTTGTTATTTCTCCTGTTCCCCAGACCCAGCTACGATGACGGGGAAGGTTCCCTCGTTCTCCCCCGGTTCCACAGTGAGCTCTGCTCTGCCTGGCTACGTCACTCTCTGCCTCGCCCTACAGGTTCTCAGGCTGGTGTCAGGTAGGAGCTCCGGCCTCCTCGCGGGGTTTGCTGCTGTTCTATTGCTGGTCATCACCATCCATCTTACATCACTGCCGTATCTCGTAAACCACGTCTGTTCTTTGCAGGGCCAGCCCTAGACCAAATGGTGCCCTAGGCAAGGAGCGTTTCTTTGTTGCCCCGCCCCTTCTATTTGTCAAACTTTTGTCTTTTGCTCTTTACACAACGACCATAAACTGCAGAGCACAGCTGGATCCTAGTGACGATGTTTATCTATACGCAATCTAGTCAGGCCCAGCTACGTACACGCTGCTGCTCTGACTGGAGGCTTCTAAGCCATAGAACATGGTGAGCACCATTACAGGGCTCACATACTATTTAAAGGGAGACTACACAATTCCGCTACACTACACCGCTAGACCATGTAAGTCATAGATCAACTCTTCAGCCACAAATAAATCACGACTTCCCAACTCTCCAGTTATGAAATGAAAACCCACAAGTCCTTCACACTGCACTAGGCACATCTGACTAGGGCCGAGAGCGAGACCTCATCTCACAATGAGGATGTAAGGATATTTTCTGCTGACTTCTTCATTCTGTGCCCTCAGTGAAAGTCTTCTTGTATCCCATGGAACCCCCGGGGTTGCCCCCACAGCTACTCAGGCATTTTGGTTCCCTCCTGCTGTGGTTTCCATCCTGCTAATTTAACCAGTTCTCTCTGTCTCTCCGGATGCTGAGTCTCTGCCCTGAGACCCCCACCCTTTCTGTTCAGTTCCACAATGGCCTGTTCTCTGCCCCCTGCACTTTTCTGTCTGCCTTCTTCTCCCTGTTCATTATCTGACCTCTGACTTTACCTGCACAGTGGCAATGATCTCTTTTCACATCCTGCCAGCCCTTCCACCATCCTTCCACCAGTCAGGGAGGGCGCTGCACTGGAGCAGCATGAAAAGTCCTTGGTGTGTCAGAGAACTAGATCCCCCCCCCCACACACATTACCCATTATACCCAAGGTGCTTGTGAGAAGTGCTCAGCCCTATTCAGAGATAATAGGGACAGTGTCTGTGTAAGACCCCAGTCTCCATTCTGCCTAGGGTGGCCCGCCCGCATACAGGAAGGCTTTAAGGTAAACAAGGCCATTTACAGCCAGTTATGCTGTCAATGGGAGCCATCCAGTTCCTGATTCCCTATTGACGGCCCTCACCTGGTGTGACTACATCAGTAATACAAGTTCAAATCTTGATTCATTCTTACATCTGATGTTAGAAATATATGCATACAAATAGGAAAATCAAATTCAGCACATTAAACTTTTTCAATGATATGTTACAAGAGACCTTTTGCAAAAAGCACATTCCAGCTATGTCATTTTTAGATTCATAAGTCTATTTTCATAAAGCATATGGCGTGCAACATCACAGGATCTATCCGTTCTATATGTAACTTTGTGGGCTCCGGATTGTAATCTACTCCATGGGGGAGGGTTATCCCATCTCCTGCAGGATATTCAAATGATGGGGGGTAATTTCTGTTGGGACAGGTAACAGCTCCACAGAAGTACCACCCCAGGGGGTTAAACTAGTTCAGAGCAGGTCCCAGAAACCAAACAGAATGAAGATTGTTGGTATGAAAGCTGATGTAAACTAACCAGAGGCCTAGGATCTTGGGCTACAAACTGAGAGAAACCCTTAGAGAAAAGTTTGACAGAGAGTCTGTCCCCATGTGTCAGATGAGAATCCTTTGCGATAAGTGTAACATGTTCAGAAGTTTGATTTGTTTGTGGTAACATTTCTCTCTCAGGCTTTTGTCCATAATGTTCCCTGTTTGGAAGAGCTGTTTGGTTTCTGGTAGCTGCTGGCACACACTGTTCATAGCCCTGGGACAGAAAGCAAAGCACAGGTGCCGGACTTTGGTCAGACCTGGTGGGAAGACCACAGTGAATTGCAAGGAAACTGCAAGCCTTAAACCCCAGTGGAAGGAGAGGGACGTGGGTCCCTGCCCAGAGAAAGATGACAGCTGGAGACCTGAGGGACCATCCTTAAGTAGACCCCAGAGGGAGTCGAAGATGCAGCTACCCCGAGCATGTGAGACTCTGCACTCATAGACATGCCAAGGGCACTGCTTGGATACAGGGTGTTCACTTCTAATGCAAGATGCTCTTTTATTTTGTCTTGCTGCTAAATTAATGCCACCTCCAACTCCCTGTCAATTTAATTTCTATTTTCATTGCATATTTCTCAGCACAGTTTACCGTAACTGGACCTGACCATCCAATCGCAGCTTCCCTAGGTGGGGAGGCCGTCCTGCCCTGCCACCTCTCCCCCAGGATGAGCGCTCAGAGCATGGAGGTGAGATGGTTCAGATCCCAGTACTCTGCAGTGGTGCACCTGTACCGCGATGGGCAGGATCAGTACGGAGAGCAGATGCCAGAATATCAAGGAAGAACTGAGCTCTTAAAAGACCACATCACTGATGGGAGAGTTTCCCTGAGAATACACAATGTCCAACCTTCCGACGATGGGCAGTACAAATGTTTTTTTCAGTCCAATAGGTCTTATGAAGAAGCTTTATTGGAGCTGCAGGTGGCAGGTCAGTAACTTGTTGTGATACTTTGACGTCTTCAGCGGGGTAATAAGTGGATCAGAGGGTCATTGTGAGATGACACCTGATTTATCTCATAGTGCGGCAGCAGCTCTGCTCTGGTTAAGGTTTATTCTAGTTGACTGTTTTTGCTAAGGGCTCTAAAATCCACACAGATTGTCTTGAAGAGTGTTGTGACTCTTTGGAGTCTGGGGTAGCATTAATGGGTTAAATTTATGGGGTGAATAAAATACACAAACACCCCACAAAGTCAGGTGATATGAATATGTTGTGGTTATTACAACTCTTTGTGCACACCTGGGGCCAAACAATATCTGATCCTCCTCACACTAACCTCACCAGTTCTGATTGATTTTGGCCTCATGTCTGGCAGGCACAGGATAACGGTGATGGATACACTGGGTCCTGTAGCCCACTATCTGGTCTAAGAGTGGGAGAGTTGAGGAATCCCCCCACTAGGACATGTAAAAGCAGGAGGTCTGACCCCTGAAGTTGCTGCCAGAGAGAACGGCAAGGGGACAGGTGCAGCTAGTTCTGTAACATGAGGCTTAGGGCAGGTGTAGTGAATACCAGACTGCTGACTGTCCCCATGGCACACAAACACCTTGGTGCACTTCTACTGACACCCTACAGACCTCAGCGCTGAAATGAGGCATACATGATCCCTCAAGGTACATACACCTCTCCTCATATTGCAGTGACAGCTCAGCCAGCCTGCTCCAATTAATCCCTCTACCCACAGGAGCTGACTCCATGGGAGCTCCAAAGCTGAAGCACCCACAGAAAAATATTAGAGGGTGCTTAGCTTTTCTGGTCAAGAATCCCAAGAGGAAATGGCACCAGACACCCATCCCTTCTTTGTCTCTCCTGGGCAATTGTTTTCCCTCTCTAGGATGATCTATGTGAAATTTCCAAGCAGCCTAAGGGCCTCTCTGCCCACAGACTGACCCTGCAATAATGAAATCCATTTGAATTCACAAGACACGTGCTTCAAATTAAGATAATTTCATTCAGTTTAGCTCATCAGTAATAACAGCCCCCCCCAAGTGTGATCTGGTGTGGAATGTGTGACCTTATCTAGTGTTTGCGATAGCCCCCCACCTGCCCCCAGCTCTGTCCCTTCCACCTGAGGCCCCATCCCTTCTGTGCCCAACAGAGCCCAGCCCACATTGTGGCCACTGGCCTGTGCCCCCAGGCTCCTTCCATTGTAGCCACTGGTCTCTGCCCCAGGTTAGCAGTCCCCGCCTCCCGAGTACCAGGAGGCCAAGCAGAGCACAGCTTCAGCCTTTCCAAGCTGGAGTGCCAATATAATGGCAAAAACAGCAGCCAGCAAATTCTCCTCCCCCTGGTGCTCTGGGGCCCAGAGGGCTGGAGCGCAGGGGTAGGAAAATTTTCAGGCTGTGTTTTTGCCATTACGCCGGGCAGCGTGACCGCAGCCCTCCTGGCCCCAAAGCACCAGGCTGTCAAGCAGTATAGCCCCAGCCCTCCCAGCCATGGAGCACCACGTGGCCCTGGAGCAGAGGGAGGCCAGACAGCGTGGCTGCAGCCCTCCTGTCTCCAAATCACTGGGCTGCCTGGCAGCACGGCCCCAGCCCTCCCGGCCCCAGAGTGCCAGGACCTGGAAGCCAGGCAGAGCAGCCCCAGTTCCCCTGGTCCCAGAGGCTGACAGCTATGGAAGAGCCGGACACCTGCAGAGTGAGAAGCAGGAAGGGGCGGAGTGTGGACAGGCCACATCCTGGCTGTTTGGGGAGGCTCAGCTTTCCCCTGCCTCTGATTGCTGCTGCCCCGGTTTGTGTTTCTGTTCTGGTGAGTGTATTTCCTGGCTCTAAGGGGTATCAGTTTTCTGGTACCCATTTTGGCATTCTGGAAGGATACAAGGCCCTGCCAAGGCAACCTGAATCCCCCTATAAAGACTTTTTTTATTAGTGAATTATTTAAATCTTGTTTTCACATAATGTGCACTGATTTCAATTGACTAGTGAAGCGTTTTTCAAACGGGGGTCTGTGGACCTCCAGATATTCCTGGGGGTGCACTGACGCCACTGATCAACTCCTGCCCCTTCCTCCCTCAACACCACTTCCTCCCTCCCAGTGCTTCCTGCATGCCAGGGAACACCTGTTCAGTGCTGTGCACAAGGCGCTGGGCGCGAGGGGGCAGAGCAGAGACGGGGCGCCCTGGGAGAGGGGGCAGAATCATGTCTGGGGCCTCTCACTCCACTGATCAACTCCTCCCCCACCCTCCCAGTGCTTCCTGCATGCCAGGGAACAGCTGTTCAGTGCTGTGCACAAGGCGCTGGGCGCGAGGGGGCAGAGCAGAGACGGGGTGTGCTCAGGGGAGGGGCTAGAAAGAGGTGGGGAAAAGGAAGGGCAGAGCAGGGGCAGGAAGAGGTTGGGCAAGGATGGGGTCTTGGGGGAAGGGGTGGAGTGAAAGCAGGGCCTGGTGCTGGGTTTGCTAAAAATTTGAAATAAAAATGCGAGTCCTTGGGTTCCTAAAATTTGAGAACTGCTGAACTAGTGCAAACATTGAGGTAGAACCTTTTAAATGAGTTTGGAAATGGCTTATATTGATTTAGTTTAAGTCTTGATTTAAGAGTGTCCACACAGGGATTTGCACTTAATTAACTAAAGCAGTTTAACTAAACTGGAGAAAGTGTGCATAGAACAGCCCTGACATTAACATGAATTCTACTCTATATCAAATAGGAATCTGGCCAAATTAGATGACCAGCTGCACTCGTGGACTCACATTCAATTATTAAAAAGCGACAAAGAGTCCTGTGGCACCTTATAGACTAACAGACATATTGGAGCATGAGCTTTCGTGGGTGAATACCCACTTCGTCAGATGCATGTGTCACCCACGAAAGCTTAAACTCCAAAATGTCTGTTAGTCTGTAAGGTGCCACAGGACTCTTTGCTGCTTTTACAGATCCAGACTAACACAGCTACCCCTCTGATATTCAATTATTAGTTTGATAGGAAATGGCTTTTGATAACAGTGTAGTAAAGCTTTTGGAACATTGCTGGGCACTGTAGGATTATCACAAATTTATTTGTTTCTTCTGTAGGTTTGGGCTCTGATCCTGACATCTCTGTGGAGGGACATCAGGATGGAGGGATCAGGGTGGTGTGTCGATCATCCGGATGGTACCCAGAGCCTGAGGCTCAGTGGAGATATCTCCAGGGGCAGCTCTTACCATCAGCCTCTAAAAACATATCCCAAGAGGCCGGTGGCCTGTTTCAGACAGAGATTGCCATTGTTCTAACAGAAGAGTCCAACCAGAAAGTGTCCTGCTGTGTCAGGAACCCCCGACTCAACCAGGAGAGAGAGTCCGTGATTTCCATAGCAGGTCAGTGCCTGTCTGTGCCACACATGGATGGACTGAGACGCTGCCGATGTGGGCAGACAGTATTTATCGTTGTGTTTCCTGTGTATTGGCCTGGGCCTTCAACATGTTGAGCACTTCTTAGTAACTTCCGAATAAGCTTAGTTCTGTTTCGATCTGTCTACACTGCAATTCACACCCCACGGCTGGCCCACACCAGCTGATTCAGGCTTGTGGAGCTTGGGCTAAGGGGCTGCTAAATCGCAGTGTAGACATTTGGGCTTGGACTAGAGACCAAGCTCTAGGACACTTTAAGGTGGGAGTTATTATTATTATTATTATTATTGTGCCTGTTGCCTTAGGGAGCTGCCCCCCCCCCCCTGTTTTGGGTTCTTGTGTGTTAAAATTCTGGATTCTAAGAAACAAAATTGTGTTACGCTGCAATTTTCAAGCAAGAGTATTTATATCTGACGTCTCTCTCTATGTGCTGGAACATCACAGTTCTCCATGGGGATATGAGGAGAATTCTTATTTAAAGACAAAAAGGCTCCAGAAGCAGGCTTGGCAGTTACAGCCTAATTTCAGTACCAGACAAATTGGTTGATACTATAGTAAAGAACAGAATTACCAGACACATAGGTGAACATGATTTGTTGGGGGGAAAGTCAAGGTGGCATTTGTAGAGGGAAATCATGCTTCATTAATCTATTAGAATTTTTGAAGGGGGTCAACAAACATGTGGAGAAGGGTGATCCAGTGCATGTACGGTACCTGACTTTCAGAAAGCCTTTGACAAGGAATGACAGTGCTGCCCGTGGGAGCCAGCTGAGGTCACTCAATTAGGGTGAACTGCAAACCAAACAGGGCAGACAAACCCCAAACGCTGGTGGTTATTCTAATACTTAGATCTACCAAGCCAGCACAAAACGGCTTCTACAGCACCTCACTAGTTACTTAGAAGTTCAAATACCGCAGTTCCCTTAAAGTGCCCAGTCTCAGGCCTCCATCCAGACATGGGTATCAGATATGATGATGATTACTGAAAATCTTATCTCATCATATAAAGAAAAGATTCTTCCAATCCCAAAGGATCAGCCACATACCCAGGTCCAATTATAACTTAGATCTTACCCAAAATAAACGCTATTAGCCAATTCTTATTAACTAAACTAAAATGTATTTAAAAAGAAAAGAGAGAGAGAGTTGGTTAAAAGATCAATATACAGACAGACTGGAATTCAATTCTTGAGGTTCAGATACATAGTAGAGATGAGCTTGTAGTTGCCAAAAGTCCTTTTAGAAATAGTCCAGAGGTTATAGTCCAATGTCCATATTCAGGGCGGCTCCAGTCAGTAACTGGGGATCTCAATCCTTATGGCTTAAGGTTTCCCCCTCTTGAAACCCAAAGCAGATCTGAGATGAAGAAGGATTGTGTCCCAGGGTTCTTATACATTTCCTGCAGCCTTTTGGCCTGAGAAAACAATAGGCTTAACTCCCCTTCTCCCAACCATCCTGGCAATTAGCACACGGTAATTTATCCATTAAACCCTTCAGATACAGGTTACCACAACCTTCAAAGAGACACACAGACAATAATAGTATTTCACTCAAGTACCTTCCTAAATGTTAATATTCTTTTTTTGATCTTTGAATCAAAGCTATAGCAATAGACAAGACTTGTTTGCTGACATCACAAGACCTGAGCAAACATCTCCCCTTCTACCTCTACCAATGCGGCTGCATTTCAAAGCTCTGTTCATTTCCAGATCTTCCTAATCAGTCTCTAAAGTTTGGCCCTAGGTCAGGTCAGTCTGTGAGTTAATTAACTCTTTCTGGCCCTGTCATCTTTCAATGTGATATTATATCACAGTCATAACGTCACACAAGGCCCCTCACCAAAGACTCTTAAGTAAAGTAAGCTGTTATGAGAAAAGAGGGAAGGTGTTTTCATGGATCAGTACTGTTAGAGAGCTTATTCCTTCACTCTTACCCTTCCCTGGTCCTTCTCTCATGAACAGAGAGCAACAATACCCGAAGTCCGAAGGTGCAAAGAATTCGATGTTTATCGGGGTGAACTTCCAGCAAGCTTAAATTCAAGTTCCTTTTCCTTATTTTCGAATCCTAACTTACTTCCTGTTTGCCCTTAATTTATATAGTAATATTCACAGCTATACCTTAACCACTCATTCTACTACAATTTACCTAACCAATCCTAACGTACTGTAACATGATTAGCTAACCAATTATATCCCACCACCTTAATTAGTTTACACCTAGCAAAATTAATTATACAGCAGTCAGAAACAATGACAGAACCAGACAGAGACCATGCAAATAAACATACAAAACAATACAGAAGTGAGGATTTCACAACTACATCTATACAGACAGAAGGGTTCTGCAGCTGTGTCTATTGATAAGTGAGTTCTTACCAGAGAGAAAACTATCAAACTAAATTTCTAGGCTCTTTCCTTTCTCTGGAGGTGATAGATCGAATCACCTTCCTAACAGCCCCAGATTGCCTTATTTTAATATGACTAGTTTGGAATGTGAGGATGTGACCATACATTTCCCAGTTTACGGCTGCTAAAGAACCAGGCCTCAGACTGTCACAGTAAGAGAAGGCCACTACACAGACAGTGATTTTTGATTCTTTCTTTTATACCTCTATAACAAGCTAAGTGATAAGAATACACCTAAATTCTTAAAGGATAGGGCTTTGCCGACAGGCCTGAATATCCATATCCTAACAAGTACCTGCTTAAAAGACAGGACACAAAGTGTAGGAATAAATGGTCAGTTTTCAGAAAGAAGAGAGGTAAATTGTGATGTCCTTCAGGAATCTGTACTGGGACCAGTGTTGTTCAACATATTTATAAAAGGTCTGAAAAAGGGGTAAACAATGAGATGGCAAAACTTGCAGATGATACAAAATTACTCGAGAAAATTAAGTCCAAAACAGACTGTGAAGAATTATGAAGGGATCTCAAAAAACTGGGTGACTGGGCAACAAAATGGCAGATGAAATTCAATGTTGATAAATGCAAAGTAATGCACATTTGAAAACATAATCCCCACTATACATATAAAATGATCAGGTCTTACTTACCTGTTACTACTCAAGAAAGAGATCTCGGAGTCATTGTGGATAGTTCTCTGAAAACATCTGTTCCATGTGCAGTGGTATTAATAAAAGCTAATAGAATGTTAGGAGCGATTAGAAAGGGGTGGACAATAAGACAGTAAATATCATAATAAATATATATAAACCCATGGCACACTCACATCTTGACTACTGTAGGCAGTTCTGGTTGCCCCATCTCAAAAAAAGATATATTAGAAATGGAAAGGTACAGAGAATGGCAACAAAAATGTGTAAGGGTATGAAACAGCTTAACTCTGAGGAGGGATTAAAATGAATGGGACTGTTCAGCTTGGAAAAGAGACAACTAGGTGGGGATATGATAGAGGTCCATAACATTGTGACTGGTACGGAGAAAGTGAACCATTAAATGTTATTTACACCTTCACATAATACAAGAACCAAGGAATGAAATTAATAGACAGCAGGTTTAAAGCAAACAAAAGAAAGTATTTCTTCACACAATGCACAGTCAACCTGTGGAACTCATTGCCAGGGGATCTAGTGGAGGCCAAAAGTATAACTGGGTTCAAAAAAGAATCAGGTGTGTTCATGGAGGATAGATCTATCAATGGCTACTAGCCAAGATGGGCAGGGATGTGGTCCCATGCTCTGGGTGTCCTTAAACCTCTAACTGCCAGAAGCTCGGAATAGGCGACTGGGGATGGATCACTTGATGATTGCCCTGTTCTGTTCATTCCTTCTGCAGCATCTGGCTTTGGCCACTGTCAGAAGACAGGATACTAGGCTACATGGAACATTTGTTTGACCCAGTATGGACGTTCTTGTGTTCTTCAGTACATATTTGTTCCCAAGTCAATGACACTTTCTCTTGCAGAGCTGTTTTTCCCAAAAGTCAGTTCCTCGACAGTGGTTCTGGGGGTGATCCTGGCTCTCCTGGTGGTTCTCATTGTTCCGGCCAGTTACTGCTTCTGGAGGCAACACAGAGAGAAAGGTAAAGTGACAAGAGGGGAGGAAATGAATAAATAAATTTATTTATAGTATATCAGAACCCCCCAGAAGGGGAAATTTATTGTATGTGCTTTGGACTATAAAAAAAAAACCATAGGGAGCCCCAGGATAGAAATGAGGGTGGTGTGCCTGCAAGTCCCCCTATGCTAGAAGACGGTACTCTGGAGATGACTTCACTGCAACACCCATGTGGACTAGCCCTGACTTACTTCAGGGGCTGCTTTGGCACCAGAGCAGCCCAGGATCAGGCGGATGCCAGGAATGCTAAATTTGTCCATAACTTAGCTCTTACGTGCACCGATGCTGCAGGTTCCGAGCACAGAATCTCACGGTGAAAATTTAGATCATGGAGCAAAATCATGTGGCTTTTTTTTAAACTAGAGGGTTGCATACTTCATTGCTTATGTAGGCTTAGCCCCTCACCCCACACACTGGTCAGAACCCTGTAGATTTTGTCCAAAATCAGATTCCTGAAATGTTTGCAAACTTAGGCATCACTGTCCAATTTATGAAGTCATAATTGGACAACAATGCCTGCTGGCATACAATCCCCATTTGCAGGGAAGAACAAGTGTAAATCTTCCTGCCCATTTAATCCATCCTTTTGGAGAACTTGTTCTTTGGAGTGGACTTAAACCTGCCCTGCTGGGCTCTGTCATTCACAGCAGTCATAGAATCATAGAATATCAGGGTTGGAAGGGACCTCAGGAGGTATCTAGTCCCACCCCCTGCTCATGGCAGGACCAACACCAACTAAATCATCCCAGCCAGGGCTTTGTCACGCCTGACCTTAGAAACCTCCAAGGAAGGAGATTCCATCACCTCCCTAGGGAACCCATTCCAGTGCTTCACCACCCTACTAGTGAAAAAGTTTTTCCTAATATCCAACCTAGACCTTCTCCACTGCAACTGGAGACCATTACTCCTTGTTCTGTCATCTTCTACCACTGAGAACAGTCTAGATCCATCCTCTTTGGAACCCCCTTTCAGGTAGTTGAAAGCAGCTATCAAATCCCCCCTCATTCTTCTCTTCTGCAGACTAAACAATCCCAGTTCCCTCAGCCTCTCTTCATAAGTCATGTGCTCCAGCCCCCTAATCATTTTTGTTGCCCTCTGCTGGACTCTTTCCAATTTTTCCACATCCTTCTTGTAGTGTGGGGCCCAAAACTGGACACAGTACTCCAGATGAGGCCTCACCAATGTCGAATAGAGGGGAATGATCACGTCCCTCGATCTGCTGGCAATGCCCCTACTTATACAGCCCAAAATGCTGTTAGCCTTCTTGGCAACAAGGGCACACTGCTGACTCATATCCAGCTTCTCGTCCACTGTAACCCCTAGGTCCTTTTCTGCAGAACTGCTTCCTAGCCATTCGGTCCCTAGTCTGTAACAGTGAATGGGATTCTTCCGTCCTAATTGCAGGACTCCGCACTTGTCCTTGTTGAACCTCATCAGGTTTCTTTTGGCCCAGTGCTCTAATTTGTCTAGGTCCTTCTGTATCCTATCCCTACCCTCCAGCGTATCTACCACTCCTCCCAGTTTAGTGTCATCTGCAAACTTGCTGAGAGTGCAGTCCACGCCATCCTCCAGATCGTTAATGAAGATATTGAACGGAACTGGCCCCAGGACCGACCCTTGGGGCACTCCACTTGAAACCAGCTGCCAACTAGACATGGAGCCATTGATAACTACCCGTTGAGCCCGACGATCTAGCCAGTTTTCTATCCACCTTACCGTCCATTCATCCAGACCATACTTCTTTAACTTGCTGGCAAGAATACTGTGGGAGACTGTATCAAAAGCTTTGCTAAAGTCAAGGAATAACACACCCACTGGTTTCCCCTCATCCACAGACCCAGTTATCTTCTCATAGAAGGCAATTAGGTTGGTCAGGCATGACTTGCCCTTGGTGAATCCATGCTGACTGTTCCTGATCACTTTCCTCTCCTGTAAGTGCTTCCAAATTGATTCCTTGAGGACCTGCTTCATGATTTTTCCAGGGACTGAAGTGAGGCTGACTGGCCTGTAGTTCCCTGGATCCTCCTTCTTCCCTTTTTTAAAGATGGGCACTACAGTAGCCTTTTTCCAGTCAGCCGGAACCTCCCCTGATCACTATGAGTTTACAGAGATAATGGCCAATGGCTCTGCAATCTCATCTGCCAACTCCTTTAGCACCCTCGGAAGCAGTGCATCCGGCCCCATGGACTTGTGCTCGTCCAGCTTTTCTAAATAGTCCCGAACCACTTCTTTCTCCACAGAGAGCTGGTCACCTCGTCCCCATACCGTGCTGCAGAGTGCAGCTGTCTGGGAGCTGACCTTGTCTGTGAAGACAGAGGCAAAAAAAGCATTGAGTACACTAGCTTTTTCCACATCCTCTGTCACTAGGTTGCCTGCCCCATTCAGCAAGGGGCCCACACTTTCCTTGACTTTCTTCCTGTTGCTAACATACCTGAAGAAACCCTTCTTGTTACTCTTAACATCTCTTGCTAGCTGCAACTCCAAGCGTGAGTTGCCCTTCCTGATTTCACTCCTGCAGCCTGAGCAATATTTTTATCCTCCTCCCTGGTCATTTGTCCAATCTTCCACTTCTTGTACTGGACTGGCTGACAGTGACGAAGTGAAGGATGGTGAAAGCTGTTGAGGTCTCCCACACCAGTCCCGATAATGGCCCTGATTCAACAGCCTGTGGAAGGGAACATGGGGGTGCAGTGCAGAGAGATCCAAGGATTGAACAGCCTGTTTAGCGAATGGGGCTATAGATGGCATAGCCCTGGCAAAGTCCTGGACCAAAGGAGAAGTTAGGGTGAAAGGCAAAGGAGGTCTGTAGCTGCCTGGTATGCTGCTGACATGGAGACAGTCAGTGCCACCATCATCCTCTTTGGTAGCAGACTCAATAGATGCCCTGGGTCCAGAACCAGAGCCCATAATACCAGGTCTCTAATCTCTCTACATGGTACCAGGGAAAGGTTAGAGGCACCCATGCCATATCGCACACGAGCACCAACACTGTGCAAGGTGAAAGAGTCTCCTTGAGACCTGGTGTGGTCTCTGTTGGTCTTATGAGACCTTTTCCTCGGTGCATGCAATGGCGAACGGCTCCTCCGTTTCTTGAGAGGGTCACCTGCTCTGGACTGCAAAGCAGCAGTGCTCTCAGAGCCCAAGGGCCACTTCCAATCAGACAAGGGCCTCAAAACCAAAGCAGGTCACATAGCCTGTTCAAGCAGGTGCTGCTTTAGGCAAAGGTCTCGAGCCGCTTGAGTCCATTTCATGATTGAGCAACATTTCTTTAATGTGGGCCTCGCACGGGCACAACAAGCACCATGTGAGAGGATCACTGCTGGGGACTGCTCTCCGACATGAATGACAATGTTTGTCCCTGATGAGGGCATCACCGAGGAAAACTTAACTAATACCACCATAGGCGCCGACTGCCCTGCTTTCCCCTGTGTGCTTGCCCCCCCGCCCCCGCCCCTGGACCTGCCCCCACTCTGCCCCTTCCATGCGGCCCCACCCCTGCCCCGCCCCCATTCCAATCCCTTCCCCAAATCCCCGCCCCAGCCCTGCCTCTTCCCTGCCTCCTCCCCTGAGCGCGCCACATTCCCGCTCCTCTCCCTCCCTCCCAGCACACTGTCAAACAGCTGTTTGGAGGTGGCCATGGGGAAGCGCTGGGAGGTAGGCGGAAGGACGGGGAGGCAGCGCACTGAGGGGTGGAGGGAGGAGGAAGAGGAGATAGGGCAAGGAGGGAGGGGAGCTTGGTTGCCAGTGGGTGCAAAGCACCCACTAATTTTTTCCCGTGGGTGCTTCAGCCCCAGAACACCCACAGAATTGGCACCTATGAATAATCTAACTAACACTAAAGTTACTACTAACTATATACAAGAAGAGAAGAGGTTGAGAGGTTGCCAGCTCAAGACAACACAGAGCTCTGACTCCAGCCATGGGCAGTAAGGAGGAACTGTGGAAGGTTGGGGCAGTGCCACCTCATACAGCCAAGGGAGGGGCTAAGGCCACATGGCGTGAGCACCACCCCTCTATGGGAAGTGTGGAGCCAAATGTCCAGGCACCGGTATTCTGGGCACACGCACAGTCATGGATGCATCTAATTGAAGAAGAAACTTGATTTCCACTAAAATCAGGCATTTCTCGTTTTCTGATTTTTACCACCATGAGACCTCGTTTTCCTTTGCAGAAACTGGTTAGACCTTAGTATATCATGCTCATACAACTGTTTTAGAATTCTATTCTAGTTATTGTTTCAACCAGTTTACCAGGTACTGAAGTAAGGCTCACTGGGCTGTAATTCTCAGGACAAGTCCTACCAAAATTTGAAAAGCTGGGTACAACATTTCGATTCTCCAGAAGAGTAGCTGATTTTAATGAGATGCATATTATTGTTAACAACTCAGTGTGACGTTATTGATATAAACAGGGACCATATAGAACATGGGTTGCAACCAAGGTCCTGTAGTGGTCCCAAATCTTAAGTAAAGGGGGTCAAATAAGGTGTCTAAGACCAGGTTATGGGTTGCTGGTTATAATTATGCTGTCTGTAGGTCTGTGTATCATTTTGTAGTTTAAGTATAAGTATTGGCTCTGTACTGTCTGTATTTTGTATTATGCTCTGCCTCTGGGAAATGTCCCAGACAGGCTGATGTTAGCCCTGCATAGCTGGCTTGATGGCCCATTAAGGACCCTCAGCTACACAATTGACCCATGGAGAGAAGGCAGACACGCCTTGTGACTCAGCGAAGTATGCAGAAACTTGTCCATGTGACTGCAAACTCCATTTTTGCTGTAATTTTCCACAGTGAGGACAAAGGGATTCTTACACCTGGAAAAGTCTATATAAGGCTAATGCCTCATCTCCATCTTGTCTTCAATCCTGCTTCTGACCTCTGGAGGGACTTTGCTACAAACTGAAGCTCTACACCAGGGACTGAGGACCCATCCCAGCGGGGGATGTACTCCAGAGACTTAAATTGAACCTGCAGTTTACTCCATCACTGCTGCAAGCCTGAACTAAGAACTTTGCCATTACTGTATGTAATTGATTCCATTTAACCAATTCTACCTCTCATCTCTACCTTTTTCCCTTTGGAAATAAACCTTTAGATTTTAGATTCTAAAGGATTGGCAACGGCGTGATTTGTGGGTAAGATCTGATGTGTATATTGACCTGGGTCTGGGGCTTGGTCCTTCGGGGTCGAGAGAACCTTTTCCTTTTATTGGGGTGGTGGTTTTCATAGCCATTCATCCCCAGGACGAGTGCACTGGTGGTGATACTGGGAGACTGGAGTGTCTAAGGAAATTGCTTGTGTGACTTGTGGTTAGCCAGTGGGGTGAGACCAAAGTCCTTTTTGTCTGGCTGGTTTGGTTTGCCTTAGAGGTGGAAAAACCCCAGCCTAGGGCTGTAACTGCCCTGTTTGAGCAATTGGTCCTGATTTGGCACTCTCAGTTGGGTCCCGCCAGAATCGCTCCGTCACAGTGGCGTAGTCGTGCTTGGATCCACAGAACCAGGTCAATTAAGCTTTGGGTCAGAACCCCACGCTATCCAAATTCGAATTTTGGGGTTTGAGAGTTTGATTGGTTAGAGAGCTGCTGCAATGGCTGAGCAGAGAGATTATGCGGGACTGGGCAAAAGAGCCCTGGAAAATTTGTGCTCAGAAAAGGGGATAAGCTTTAGAAAGAAAGCTACAAAGGAGGAACTCAGAAATCTGTTAATGGCCAATGATCAGGGAGCTTGGCCCTTGCCTGACGCTGCAGAAACAGTTGGAGGGCAAGAAGCGACAGATAAACTGCAACTTGAGTGTGAACGGAATCTAACAGATCTTCGGTTGCTGGAAAGGCAAAAAATAGCTGAATTAGAGAAGGAGGCTGATGGGAGAAAGAAGGAGGCTGATGAGAGACAGAAGGAGGCTGATGAGAGAAAGAAGGAGGCTGATGAGAGAGAAGAGAGAGCTCGTAATGGGCATCTGGAGCTGCTGGCTGCTGAACGGGAGACTCACAGGATGCAACAGGAGACTCACAAGATGCAACAGGAGACGACCAAACTTCAGCTCCAAGTGGAAGAGCGGAGAAAGTCATCACCCCCTGGTACTCCACTTCCCCACCGCCATGAGAAAAACTGGGAAAGGATGTGTCCCATTTACAGTGATACTGAGGACATAGAGGCGTTTCTATCTACCTTTGAACGACTCTGCAATCTGTACCAAATCCCAGAAGGTCAGCGAATGCCTGTCCTGCTGACCAGACTGACTGGAAAAGCCAGGGAGGTATTTAATGAATTGGGGGAACGGGAAGCCTTGGATTATGAGCGGTTTAAAGATTCTGTGTTAAGGCGGTTCAAGGTCACTCCTGAATCCTACAGAGTTAAATTTAGAGAGTTTAAAATGTCTAAGGATTGTACTTTTGTAGAATGTGCTCAGAAGCTGATGGGTTTTGTTAAAAAATGGGTTATGGGAGCAAAGGCACAAGGGAGTTTTGACAAGCTGCTGGATTTGATAACTTTAGAACAGTTCCTAGACATTGTGCCTGACCATGTGAGAGCAGCTGTGTGTGATAGGGACCCTGAGTCAGTCCTACGGGCGGCAGAGATTGCGGATGCCCATACCCAAAACAGGGCTCGGGAAGGGTGTAAACCCCTGGGAAAAACTAGTCACCATTCTCCCCAGCTCAAGCGGAGGGAAGGATTTAAAGGTAAACCTGGCCCTGACTCCTCTAAAGGGGGGATGGAGGGTAGGAACTCGCACCCCAGGACGGAACAGGTGACCTGCTATCACTGTGGTATGCTGGGCCACATCAGACCCGATTGCCCGACCCTGAAGGGCAGCCCAAAGCCAGCAGTGCAGGCCAACTCCATTACCCTGAGCACTCAGGCTGAACCAAGCCACAACAGCGCCACCTTGAGTCCAGGTGCAAGCACAGCGATGGCTAATGCCAACCCCATCGTCTCCAGTGGCCTGGGGGGAGGGGATGAGCTCACCAGTTATGTCAGAACTGAGGCTTGGCAAGGGAGTGAGAGGTTTATTAAGGAGGCAAAGGTCAATGGTGTCGAATGCACAGGATGGCGAGACACGGGCTCTGATGTAACTATAGTCAAGGGACATCTGGTGAAGCCAGAGGACATGTTGCCAGGGGAGTATGTGACGATAGTGGCACTATCTGAGTACTCTGTGGACCTGCCAATGGCTAGAATCCACCTGGAGTGGGATGGCTTTCAAGGGGAGGTGAAGGCTGCTGTCCGGGATTTAATCCCGGCGGATGTTTTGGTAGGAAATAACATACTGAGGGTGAATGGCCACGTGAATGTGGTGACCAGGTCGCAGAAAGAGTTGGTGCCTGGGGCAGATACCTTGACTGAGGCCGGTGAGGGGGACGGCGAACAGACAGAGTGTGTCTCTCATGATGAAGCAGGTGAGGATTTGTCTGAAGTTTCAGAGATGGCTCTGAATTCAAACAAAACCCAAAAAGAATTCATTGCGGCTCAGCAAAGGGATGTATCTCTGGAGAGAGCCAGGAATGATGCCCAAAGTCAGGTCCCAGCCAGTGAAGAGAGAGGCAGGTTTTTCATGCAGGATGGGCTGTTGTATAGGGAGCCGCCCAGGGGAAGGAAGAATTCCCAAGCAGCAGCTCACAAACAGCTTGTGGTACCGGAGGGTTACCGCAGTGATTTGTTGAAGTTGGCTCATGATGGTCCATTTGCAGGACATCTGGGTGTAGGCAAAACATGTGACAGGCTAGAGCAAAATTTCTACTGGCCTCACCTCTTTGGGTCGGTGAGAGATTACTGCAGGAGCTGTGAACTGTGCCAGAAGCGTAAGGGGTTAAGGGGGCCTAGCAAGGTGCCCCTCCAGCCTCTGCCTGTTATTGGGGAGGCTTTTGCCAGAGTGGCTGTGGATATTGTGGGGCCATTCCCAAGACCCTCCAGAAATGGGAAGAAATACATTCTGGTGTTGGTAGATTTTGCTACCAGATATCCTGAGGCTGTAGCCTTGGCTAATATCGAGGCAGAGACAGTGGCAGTGGCCTTGTTCTCTATTTTCAGCAGGGTGGGTTTTCCTAAAGAAATATTGTCTGACCGTGGGTCTAACTTCATGTCCGTGGTTTTCAAGCAGTTGTGGGAGTTATGTGGGGTAAAGCACCTGAAGGCTGCTCCCTACCACCCCCAGACTAATGGCCTAGTGGAAAGGTTCAATGGAACCCTAAAGTCTATGCTGAAAATGTACGTTGATAGACTGGGATGTTCTGCTGCCGTATCTATTGTATGCGTACAGGAGTGTGCCCCAAGAGTCTACAGGGTTTGCTCCCTTTGAGCTGCTCTATGGGAGGCAGGTCCGGGGGCCCCTAGATTTGGTCTGTGACTCGTGGGAAGGTAATGTGAAGGAGACAGAGCAGCCAGTGGCTGAGTATGTGGCTCAGTTCAAGGAGAGTTTGCAGGAGATGATGAAGTTGGTTGAGCAGAATCTGAAAGAGAGCCAGGATTCTCAGAAAGCCTGGTATGACAGAGATGCTAAGGAGAGAGCGTTTGAAATAGGGGACATGGTGTTGGTGCTAGATCCTGTCCGGAGGAACAAAATGAAAGATGTTTGGATTGGGCCCATGGAGGTAGTGGAGAAAATTAATGAGGTGACCTATGACGTGGGAAAGCCAGAGCTCCAGGGAAGTGTGCAGACAGTGCATGTGAACAGAATGAAGGCCTACCATGCAAGGGAGGTAAATGTAAACATGATCTGTTGTGCTGAGGAAGAGGCAGTGTCTGTCCCTTTGATTGACATGGTTGCTGAAAGCCAGGAAGAGACGCCTCTTGAGAGCATTGAGATGGGGGAGGGTTTATCCCCCCCTCGAAGAAAGGAGCTGCTAATGTTGTTAAAACGCCACAAGCGAACCTTCTCCAACAGGCCAGGGCTCACTGATAGGATGACACACTCCATTCAGACGGTGGGTCCCCGCCCAGCTCCCAGCAGAGCCTACAGGGCCAAGGGAGAGATGCAAAGGCAGATCCAGGAAGAGGTGCAAAGCATGCTGACAATGGGGGTAATTACCCACTCCATGAGCCCCTGGGCCTCTCCCATTGTGATGGTGCCAAAGAAGGATAAAACCATGAGGTTTTGTGTGGATTACAGGAAGCTAAATGCGATCACTCAGCCTGACCCTTACCCCACACCCAGAATAGAGGATCTATTGGATACACTGGGGGGGGGGCAAAGTTTATAAGCACCCTGGATTTGACTAGGGGATATTGGCAAATTCCCCTAGATGCTGATGCACAAGAAAAATCCGCTTTCATAGTGGAATCTGGCCTGTATGAGTTCAAAGTATTGCCCTTTGGGATGCGTAATTCAGGGGCTACTTTCATGAGACTTTTAAATGAGGTCCTACGGGGATTAGAGTCTTTTGCCAGGGCCTATATAGACGACCTGGCCATATTCAGCAGTTCTTGGCAAGATCACCTTAACCACACAGGGGTTGTGCTGCACCGGCTCAGAGAGGCCAATCTAACTGTTAAGGTGTCTAAATGCAGAATGGGAGCTGCTGAGGTGACCTACCTGGGGCACAGGGTGGGCAATGGGCAACTGCGCCCTGAGCCTTTGAAGGTGGAGGCCATTAAAAACTGGCCTGTCCCTAGAACTAAGAAACAGGTCCAGTCGTTCATTGGTCTGGCCAACTATTACAGGAGGTTTGTTCAGGGATTCAGTGACGTTGTTGCTCCCATCACAGACCTGACGAAAAAGGAAAAACCAGACCAGGTGCGATGGACCGAGGCCTGTGAGCAGGGATTCCAAAGCATCAAGATTGCTTTGGCTAAAGAGCCGGTTTTGGCCAGCCCAGATTTCAGCAAACCTTTTCTGCTGTGTACAGATGCTTCCAATATCGGGCTTGGGGCAGTACTGATGCAAGAAGGGGAAGGGGATAAAAGACATCCCGTGGCGTATCTAAGCAAGAAATTGTCCCCCACTGAGCAAAATTACGCTCCCATTGAGAAGGAATGTTATGCCATTGTCTGGGCTGTCAAGCAGCTTAGGCCGTATTTGTACAACAAAAGTTTCACTGTGTTGAGTGATCAGGCCCCTCTGGTCTGGCTGCACAAGGCCAAAGGTACCAACTCCAGGTTGCTGCGCTGGAGTTTGGCCCTTCAAGAGTATGAAATGGATATAATCCACATAAAGGGGAAGGAAAATATCGTAGCTGATGCATTGTCCAGAGTGGGGAGCTCTTAGGATGCAGTCAGTGATGTTTTGTCATCCCTTCCTGCATCACTTTTGCGTTGGGGGTGTGACGTTATTGATATAAACGGGGACCATATAGAACATGGGTTGCAACCAAGGTCCTGTAGTGGCCCCAAATCTTAAGTAAAGGGGGTCAAATAAGGTGTCTAAGACCAGGTTCTGGGTTGCTGGTTATGATTATGCTGTCTGTAGGTCTGTGTATCATTTTGTAGTTTAAGTATAAGTATTGGCTCTGTACTGTCTGTATTTTGTATTATGCTCTGCCTCTGGGAAATGTCCCAGACAGGCTGATGTTAGCCCTGCATAGCTGGCTTGATGGCCCATTAAGGACCCTCAGCTACACAATTGACCCATGGAGAGGAGGCAGACACGCCTTGTGACTCAGCAAAGTATGCAGAGACTTGTCCTTGTGACTGCAGACTCCATTTTTGCTGTAATTTTCCACAGTGAGGACAAAGGGATTCTTACACCTGGAAAAGTCTATATAAGGCTGATGCATCATCTCCATCTTGTCTTCAATCCTGCTTCTGACCTCTGGAGGGACTTTGCTACAAACTGAAGCTCTACTCAAGGGACTGACTGACCCATCCCAGCGGGGGATGTATTCCAGAGACTTAAATTGAACCTGCAGTTTACTCCATCACTGCTGCAAGCCTGAACTAAGAACTTTGCCATTACTGTATGTAATTGATTCCATTTAACCAATTCTACCTCTCATCTCTACCTTTTTCCCTTTGGAAATAAACCTTTAGATTTTAGATTCTAAAGGATTGGCAACGGCGTGATTTGTGGGTAAGATCTGATGTGTATATTGACCTGGGTCTGGGGCTTGGTCCTTCGGGGTCGAGAGAACCTTTTCCTTTTATTGGGGTGGTGGTTTTCATAGCCATTCATCCCCAGGACGAGTGCACTGGTGGTGATACTGGGAGACTGGAGTGTCTAAGGAAATTGCTTGTGTGACTTGTGGTTAGCCAGTGGGGTGAGACCAAAGTCCTTTTTGTCTGGCTGGTTTGGTTTGCCTTAGAGGTGGAAAAACCCCAGCCTAGGGCTGTAACTGCCCTGTTTGAGCAATTGGTCCTGATTTGGCACTCTCAGTTGGGTCCCGCCAGAATCGCTCCGTCACACTCAGCCATATCGCTTTTAGGTCATTTCACAACTATTGGGCATTTGCAGCCTGGCAAGGATCTCCTCTGGTCTGGGTGACTTCTGGCTTTTTCATTCATCAGTCTGTTCTACTATCTCTGCCTCACACCTCAATCCCTGATGTTTTTTTCTTGAAAAGAGCAGCTGCAGGGCTGGTCTCTTCCCAACACACTCAGTATGTTAAAAACTGTTGCAAAGAAATCACTCTCAGCATTGTCGTTACCTCCCTTTATTTGTTTTATATCTTTGGCTATTCTCTCTTCTAATTCTATTTTAACCCCCCTAATTCCTATTATTTGCTTCACCCAATGTACTTAACGCGGCTTTCTACTGGCCTCACAGCATTAATATTTTCCATTTGCTGAAGAACATAAGAACATAAGAACGGCCATACCGGGTCAGACCAAAGGTCCATCTAGCCCAGTATCTGTCTACCGACAGTGGCCAATGCCAGGTGCCCCAGAGGGAGTGAACCTAACAGGCAATGATCAAGTGATCTCTCTCCTGCCATACATCTCCATCCTCTGACAAACAGAGGCTAGGGACACCATTCTTACCCATCCTGGCTAATAGCCATTTATGGACTTAGCCACCATGAATTTATCTAGTTCTCTTTTAAATGCTGTTATAGGCCTAGCCTTCACAACCTCGTCAGGTAAGGAGTTCCACAAGTTGACTATGCGCTGCGTGAAGAAGAACTTCCTTTTATTTGTTTTAAACCTGCTGCCTATTAATTTCATTTGGTGACCCCTAGTTCTTGTATTATGGGAATAAGGAAATAACTTTTCCTTATCCACTTTCTCCACATCACTCATGATTTTATATACCTCTATCATATCCCCCCTTAGTCTCCTCTTTTCCAAGCTGAAGAGTCCTAGCCTCTTTAATCTTTCCTCGTATGGGACCCTCTCCAAACCCCTAATCATTTTAGTTGCCCTTTTCTGAACCTTTTCCAGTGCTAGAATATCTTTTTTGAGGTGAGGAGACCACATCTGTACACAGTATTCGAGATGTGGGCATACCATGGATTTATATAAGGGCAATAATATATTCTCAGTCTTATTCTCTATCCCCTTTTTAATGATTCCTAACATCCTGTTTGCTTTTTTGATCGCCTCTGCACACTGCGTGGACATCTTCAGAGAACTATCCACGACGACTCCAGGATCTCTTTCCTGACTCGTTGTAGCTAAATTAGCCCCCATCATATTGTATGTATAGTTGGGGTTATTTTTTCCAATGTGCATTACTTTACATTTATCCACATTAAATTTCATTTGCCATTTTGTTGCCCAGTCACTTAGTATTGTGAGATCTTTTTGAAGTTCTTCACAATCTGCTTTGGTCTTAACTATCTTGAGTAGTTTAGTATAATCTGCTAACTTTGCCACCTCACTGTTTACCCCTTTCTCCAGATAATTTATGAATAAATTGAATAGGATTGGTCCTAGGACTGACCCTTGGGGAACACCACTAGTTACCCCTCTCCATTCTGAGAATTGACCATTTATTCCTACCCTTTGTTCCCCGTCTCTCAACCAGTCCTCAATCCATGAAAGGATCTTCCCCCCCATCCCATGACAGCCCAATTTACGTAAGAGCCTTTGGTGAGGGACCTTGGCTTTCTGGAAATCCAAGTACACTATGTCCACCGGATCCCCCCCTGTCCACATGCTTGTCGACCCCCTCAAAGAACTCCAATAGACTAGTAAGACACGATTTTCCCCTACAGAAACCATGTTGACTATTGCTCAACAGTTTATGTTTTTCTATGTGTCTGACAATTTTATTCTTAACTATTGTTTCGACTAATTTGGCTAGTACTGACGTTAGACTTACCGGTCTGTAATTGCCGGGATCATCTCTAGAGCGTTACATTAGCTAACTTCCAGTCATTGGGTACTGAAGCTGATTTAAAGGACAGGATACAAACCTTAGTTAATAGTTCCGCATCTTCACATTTGAGTTCTTTCAGAACTCTTGGGTGAATGCCATCTGGTCCCGGTGACTTGTTAATGTTGAGTTTATCAATTAATTCCAAAACCTCCTCTAGTGACACTTCAATCTGTGACAGTTCCTCAGATTTGTCACCTACAAAAGCCAGCTCAGGTTTGGGAATCTCCCTAACATCCTCAGCTGTGAAGACTGAAGCAAAGATCCATTTAGTTTCTCCACAATGACTTTATCGTCTTTAAGCGCTCCTTTTGTATCTCGATCATCAAGGGGCCCCACTGGTTGTTTAGCAGGCTTCCTGGTTCTGATGTACTTAAAAAACATTTTGTTATTACCTTTGGAGTTTTTGGCTAGCCGTTCTTCAAACTCCTCTTTGGCTTTTCTTATTACACTCTTGCACTTAAGTTGGCAGTGTTTATGCTCTTTTCTATTTGCCTCACTAGGATTTGACTTCCACTTTTTAAAGGAAGTCGGGGTATACATTGAAGTTGGGCCTCTATTATGGTGTCTTTAAAAAGTGCCCATGCAGCTTGCAGGGATTTCACTTTAGTCACTGTACCTTTTAACTTTTGTTTAACTAACCCCCTCATTTTTGCATAGTTCCCCCTTTTGAAATTAAATGCCACAGTGTTGGGCTGTTGAGGTGTTCTTCCCACCACAGGGATGTTGAATGCTATTGTATTATGGTCACTATTTCCAAGCGGTCCTGCTATAGTTACCTCTTGGACCAGCTCCTGCGCTCCACTCAGGATTAAATCTAGAGTTGCCTCTCCCCTTGTGGGTTCCCGTACCAGCTGCTCCATGAAGCAGTCATTTAAAGTATCGAGAAATTTTATCTCTGCATTTCGTCCTGAAGTGAAATGTTCCCAGTCAATATGGGATAATTGAAATCCCCCACTATTATTGGGTTCTTAATTTTGATAGCCTCTCTAATTTCCCTTAGCATTTCATCGTCACTATTACTGTCCTGGTCAGGTGGTCGATAATAGATCCCTAATGTTATATTTTTATTAGAGCATGAAATTTCTATCCATAGAGATTCTATGGAACATGTGGATTCGCTTAAGATTTTTACTTCATTTGAATCTACATTTTCTTTCACATATAGTGCCACTCCCCGCCCCCCCCCCCCCCCCTCCGCGCGACCTAGTCTGTCCTTCCGATATATTTTATACCCTGGAATGATTGTGTCCCATTGATTGCTCTCAGTCCACCAGGTTTCTGTGATGCCTCTTATATCAATATCCTCCTTTATTACAAGGCACTCTAGTTCACCCATCTTATTATTTAGACTTCTAGCATTTGTGTACAAGCACTTTAAAAACTTGTCCCTGTTTATTAGCCTGCCATTTTCTGATGTGCCAGATTGTTTTTTATGTGACTGTTTATCATCTGCTCCGGCCCTTACATTATCCTCTTCCGTCCTCTGCTCCTGGTTATAACCTGGAGATTCTCTATCATCAGACTCTCCCCTAAGAGAAGTCTGTGTCCGATCCACATGCTCCTCTGCAGCAGTCGGCTTTCCCCCATCTCCTAGTTTAAAAACTGCTCTACAACCTTTTTAATGTTTAGTGCCAGCAGTCTGGTTCCACTTTGGTTTAGGTGGAGCCCATCTCTCCTGTATAGGCTCCCCCCATCCCAAAAGTTTCCCCAGTTCCTAATGAATGTAACCCCCTCCTCTCTACACCATCGTCTCATCCACGCGTTGAGACTCTGAAGCTCTGCCTGCCTACCTGGCCCTGTGCGTGGATCTGGGAGCATTTCTGAGAATGCCACCATAGAGGTCCTGGATTTCAGTCTCTTACCTAGCAGCCTAAATTTGGCTTCCAGGACATCTCTCCTACCCTTCCCTATGTCATTGGTACCTACATGTACCACGACCACCGGCTCCTCCCCAGCACTACACATAAGTCTGTCTAGATGCCTCGAGAGATCCGCAACCTCCGCACCAGGCAGGCAAGTCAACATACGGTTCTCCCGGTCATCACAGACCCAGCTATCTACGTTTCTAATGATCGAATCTCCCATTACTAACACCTGCCTTTTCCTAGAAACAGGATTTCCCTCCCCCGGAGAGGTAACCTCAGTGCGAGAGGCAACCCCAGCACCATCTGGAAGGAGGGTCCCTACTACAGGAAGGTTTCCCTCTGCTCCCATTGACTGCTCTGCTTCCCTGGGCCTTTCATCCTCCTCAACAGCACAGGGGCTGTCTGAGCGGAGGTGGGACAATTCTACAGTGTCCCGGAAAGCCTCATCAACATACCTCTCTGCCTCTCTCAGCTCCTCCAGTTCCGCCACCCTGGCCTCCAAAGTCCGTACATGGTCTCTGAGGGCCAGGAGCTCCTTGCACCGACTGCACACATACGCCACCCGCCCACAGGGCAGGTAATCATACATGCAACACTCAGTGCAATACACTGGATAGCCCCCACTCTGCTGCTGGGCTTCTGCCTGTATTGTCTCCTAGTTAATGGAAGGGTGGTTTACAGAAAGGGGGTTTGAAATGTGGTTTGGTTTATAGGTTTTAAGGGGACTACAGGGGAAGGGTTAGGACCAACTAGGGACTCCCACTCTCTTCCCACTCCCCTTCAAAACTCCCTTGCGAAACTCCCTGTTAGCAGCCCCTGGTCGCAAAGTTCCCTGGTCGCTTGTGCGCGGCTTTATAAAGCCCTGGGTGAATGCCCCGCCCACTGATTAAGACTCAACCAATTACCAGAGGCTTCAAGCTTTCAAACCTCCCTTTGAAGCTCACGGACTCCAACTGCCAACCACAGCACATGATCCTTCAAATAACCAAACAAACAAACAGACTGACAAACACAAGCTCAGCACACAGCAAGTAACCCCCAAAGAAGGTTCCCTTTTTGGCTCTAACAACCTCTTGCACCTGACCAGATGAGCTCCCTGTACTGTATTTCTTTCTTTCCAGTTTCCTTTGTTACCCAGGGGGCTTCCGTGCTTTAAGGCCATTTTGACTCACTTCCCTTCTGCACGATAATGCGACATTGACTCATTTCTCTGTGTTTTATTTTCAGACAAACTCCAGGCTGAGCTCAGTAAGTTCCATTCCCCCCAGTACGACCTTTGTGTGACATTGTCTCCTGCTCAGTGTGTCTGTGTCCAGGGGCGTTCTCACCCCTCTGTCTGTGTTTGGTTGCAGGGTGGAGAAGCGCCCAGATCTACGCAGGTACTGTACATACCGCTGGTATTTTATCTATGGTGAGACCCACCTTCCCTGGGAGCTCTCTGCTCCTTTCCCTGCACAGAGCATTTTCCTATGAAATTCAATAGGCTAAAAACAGCAATATCACGGGAGGGGGGGCAGACGAAATGCAGATCTATTGCCTAGCACAGGGACACACACTCTTTGGGAAAGGGCTGATCGGTGAGGGAATGCTGCCCCCAGTGTCACCTTTCCAGGGCCGTACCTGGGTTATGCACAATGGACATTCTTATCGGCCCATAATTGGCACTGAACTGCAAAACTCGCTCTTCCCAATGGCAGGATTTCCATGCTCAGACTGAGATCTAGCCACAATGTCCTTTTAGTGTAACAGGACCAGACAAGAGCTGTTCACTGTTTCCCTGGCTCTGGGGTGAGGCAGGCCCTGTCCCCACTACAAGGACAGGCAGGTTTTTATAACCAGTTTGTGACAGTCTCCTGACCCAGTTGCAACAAATTGTGCCCACACAGCAGCTTTTCTGCCTCGCAGCAGTGGCTGAGCTGTGGGTGTTTGCACCCAGCCTGACCATGGGTATGTGTTGGTGCAGGCCGGGAGAGGCTGGCAGCTCCAGCAGGGATCAGAGAGCCCAGTGGATGTGCACACACATTGCAGCACCATAGCCAGGGCTCCTCGCATGCCAGGTATCTGAATGCACTGAGCTGGGAGGGAGGGGTGGATTACCTGAACTGATGGGAAAAGCACCTTCCTGTCAGTGTAGAGCATCTTCATGAAAGTGCTACAGTGGCACATCTGCATTGGTGCAGGATTTTATGGGAAGACCTGCCCTTAGACTGTGATTCACAAAAGCCAAGACATGAGGTGAGGAGATGCCTAGGCTAGACAATAGGAGATGCTGATGACAGTGGTGTGTGCTAGGCCCTGCCTCTCTCGTGGAGATAGGCACCTATCTCTGCTTAGTGATCTACAGAGGGACCCCCTTTCTTGGAGTCGGGCAGCTTAGCACCTACGGCATATCTTGTGGGAATGAATTGGACACCTGCCTCACTCCACACAAACCAGCCAGGGGTGGAGGAGCTGGCAATGACTTTTAGCCCCGTAGTTAAAGCCATCACATGGGAGACCCTGTTTCAATTCCCCCTTCTGCCCAAGGGGTTTTCTGTCTCTCAGGGGAGGGCCCTTACCCCTGGGGTATAAGATACTCTGTTCTGAGACTTCCGCTCTCTGGAATCTGTTCCACTATGGACTGAATAATTAAAGGTCATTGGGCACAGATGCCGACTTTCTTTTTTCTGGGTGGGTGCTCCATCCCCACCCCGAGGCCCCACTCTGCCCCTTCCCCCAAGGCCCCACCCTTGATCCACTCCTTCCTGCCCCCACTCTGCCCCCTCCCCCAGCTCCTCCCACCCACTGCCAAACAGCTGATCAGCAGGGCCCACTGAACAGCTGATTGGAGGGTGGCTGGTGAGCACCCACTTTTTTTTTTAAATTTCTGAGGGTGCTCTAGCCCCGGAGCACCCAGGGAGTCAGCACCTGTGATTGGGCCAGAGACAGTGAGTATGTGACTGGCTCTACAGCTGGGTGGTTAGAGCACCCCCCTGCGAGGTGGGAGAGCCAAGGTCTAGCCCCCTGCTCCAATGGCCCTTTAATTATTTATCCACCATGGACAGTCCTCAACAGGGGAGAGTGCAGGAGCCCCCCACGTCAGCATAGCCTAGCGGTTAGAGCTCTCTCCTGAGAGCGGCAGAGCCCTATTCCAATCCCTCCTCCCCCTTGGGCAGAGGGGGAGTTTAAACCGAGAGCCCCCACATCCGAGGGGAATGCTGTAGCCACTGCGCTAAAGTTTCCGAGGGAAGCCCTTCCCCACCAGCTGTTGTGTGTGGCCTTGTCTGAGGGTCCCAATCCGAGCGAGCCCCTGAGCTCACCTACCAAACTGGGCCTGGGATGGCTGGACAACTCTCTGCCCCCAGTCTGGGGATCTCGCTGGGCCCAGGCAGGGGAACAGGCGTCCAGGCGCCTGGAGGGAGGCAGCCATGGTCACGGCCAGAGGGAGAAACAAGCACTGAAGGAAAATTTACTGCACAAACTTAGACGGTGACTGAGTTTTGGCAGCACCCTATGGGGTCAGCAGGAGGTTTATTCATCACAGTGAAGCTGAAGCCAGGGATTTAGGCCAGGAGTAACTTTTGTGCAGCACTATGGGACTCTGGAGCCCACGTCCTATTGACAGTCACTAGGATCTGTGCCCCTCAGTCACTCAGATCCAGGTGAAGATCCCGCTCTGCCTGTGTCGCAACCAGCACAATGGGGAACCAGCTTGAGTGGCCTCTAAGCCCCACTGCAGCTCCAACAGTACCTGTCCCTCCCATTCCTTTGCTGCCCCCAATGTCTGCCTCCTGCCCCACCTCTGAGCACCTTCCCTCTGCCCCTTGGCACCTGCCCTCAGGAGCAGTGGGTGAAGCTTACCTTGGGGAGGCTAGCTCCCTGTCTCACCTCAGCCCAGGCCTCTCTCCCCCTTCCTCCCCCACTTGGCCATCGTTCAATGGACGCTAACTCACCCTCTGCCCCTGTGAGACCCCCCCCATCGCCGCCCGCCGCTCACCGCATCTCGTCTTCGGGATGGTGACTGGTGGGCAGGGGGGTGTGGGGATGAGCGACACGGTGAGTGGCAGGCAGAGGGGTCTCATGGGGGAGGAGGGGGGAGGAGAAGAGAGCAACAGGGCGGCAGGGACCTCAGGAGCGGAGGAGAGGGGAAGAGAGGACGGGCTCACTCACCCGGTAGCAGCAGGCAGTGGGGGCCTCGGGGAGGGGCAGAGCGCAGGCGGGACCACCATGGCCTAGGTGTCTGGTGACAGGCTGGCAGTGGCTGCACCAGGGGCGCTATCCGCTGCCCATGCCTGCCCGTCTCCTCTCCCCTCCCCTCCCACCCTTGTGCATACAGCCTGCCCTTCCCCCTTTGCCTCCCTGATACCTTCCTCTGCCTGTGCCAGTCCCTTCCCCTCTCTACTCTTCTGTCCCCACTACTCCCCTCCTCCGAGACCCATGGCATTGCCCCTCCTCTCTGCTCCCCTAGTGCAACCCACCCTCAGCCCCCTCAAGACACCCTCCCCGTCTCCCCTCCACCCCTTGCCCACCCCCATGTCCTTCCCCTTGACCTGACCCCCTGGCACCTGCCCGTCCCCTCCCCTCCACCCCTTTGGTGCCCACACCACCTTTTCATCCCCCTCTGATGCCTTGGTGCCGGCCTCGTGCACCCCTACTGCTCCCTGGAGCTCTCCCCCTTCCTTCCCTTCCACTCCTGCTCCCCACCACCCTCCCCCTGCCCCGTCCCCCTGGCATTAGCTGAGCTCCTGACTCCATTTAAAGGTGAAGAACCCCATGTCACAGCGATTAATGGGTATGCAGGTTAATTTCCCTTTGATCCCAGTGATCCGCCCCTGCCCCCAGCACTGACTCTGTGACTCTCTCCCCAGTGGACATGACTCTGGATCCCGACACAGCTCATCCCAACCTTGTTCTCTCTGAGGATCAGAAAACTGTGACATACGATGAAAGACGACAGGATCGACCTGACAACCCTGAGAGATTTAATACTTATCCTATTGTCCTAGCTGCAAACAGATTCACAGGCGGGAGGTTTTACTGGGAGGTGGAGGTGGGAGACAAAACGAATTGGACTGTGGGGGTTTGTAGGGAATCTGTGATCAGGACAGGGAAGGTCAGACTCACTCCTGGGAATGGATACTGGACAGTGTGGCTGAGGCATGGGGAATATGAGGCCTGCACCTCCTCCCCCAGGATCCCCCTTTCCATAAATGTCAGGCCCAGCCGGGTGGGGATTTTCCTGGACTATGAGGGGGGCGAGGTCTCATTTTACAATGTGACTGACAGGTCCCATCTCTTCACTTTCACTGACACCTTCTCTGGGACGCTCCGCCCCTATTTTTATGTTGGTTACAAAGAGGAGGGTAAAAACACTGCTCCCCTAATAATCTTCCCTGTCCCAGCTCAGGCCAAAGGGAATCTCTGTCCCTGAGAGTGACACCCGTGGCAGAGACTGTCCCCTCCCAGCGCTGACCAGCCCCCAGGTCTGTTCTATGGGGATGGCACAAAGGGCATCACCTGCCCCCCCCCCCCCAGTTCCCAGTCTCGGGCCTGTGTACTGGGTGGGGGAGGGGGAAGAGACGGGTGTGTGGGGAGCAGGCTGCTGGGTTGTGAGGGTGCAGGGACAGAGGGGGACGTGTGGGTGTAATGCCAGGGGTGGATGCTGTGGCCAAGGGTGGGGTGGAGAGGGGGCTGCAGCAGCAGGAAGGGAAGAGCCCAGATCACAGGAGAAAGTCACCGGCAGGGCCCTGTATAACTCAGGCACGGAGCGGAGCAGGCAAGTAGGAAGCCGCTTTAGCCCCACTGCACTGCCAATGGTGGCAGTGAAAAATCACACCAGGGGAGGCGCAGGGGTGGCAGGAGGCGGGTCTGGGGGAGAGACCCAGCCCTGAACTTTGGTGGAGTTGGGTCCCGTGCTCTAAATATTGGTGGAGCATGGCCACCATCGGCCCATACAACTCGCCGCCCATGCTTATGTGCTAAGATGTGGATGCTGAGCATGGCGTTAACCCCTGTGATTTCATAGACCCAATAAAGGTGTTGTTGACAACCCCATTATTTTGTGCTTCCTGTTTTTCTGGCTGTAATTTCTGGCCCACATGCCGACCAAAGAGCTGAATTGGGATGAAAAAGGGACAGATTCAGTTGTGTGTGCGTCAGGCCTTCCCCTGTCATCTTCCATAGCCCCAGTGTGAGGTCAGCGGTAGAGAAGTCACCATAGCCCAGAAACAAGTATGGGGAGTGTCATAAACAAATAGTTAAGGGTTAAGGTCTCTTTTACCTGTAAAGGGCTAACAAGCTCAGTAACCTTGTTGCCGGCACAGAGGGCCCGAGGCAGCAACAGTGGTTCGTTGCCCGGTGTGCTTCGCTCCAATAAACACACCAAGCTGGAGAAGCAGATAAAGTTTATTTGAGATCTCAAAGCGGTGCCAGGAGACAGAGGTGTCTCAAATCCTGCACACACATACAAGCCGTTTTTCTCTCTTTATACATAACTTCAGCTAAGCATTCCCCATTACCCCCACACTCCTCCCCCCTTACTCTCCCCCTCCCCCTTACATTCCCATGTAGCAGGCACACTATGCAGCTAGCAATTACATTAAGCAGGTTAAATCATTCTTGGCAGCAAACAATTCATCTCGTTAGTGACTTTTTCTTGACCGGTTATCTTGTCTTACTTTTTGATTTGTTATTCTGCCCCACTTAGCCAGGTGCAAGCAGGCCTCATTATTGCCTCCTGGTACCAGTGTTGCACTGATAACTAGCTGCTACACATTCCATTCCCAGTTACTGGCCTGCTAGGTCAATTAGAGTTTAAAAATGGAGGCACTCTGGGCAAGCATAAAATAACTTTGGTCCATTCAGGCCTAATACAGATGCCTGATGACACCAACAACCTGATGAACACCTGACCAGAGGACCAATCAAGGGACAAGATAATTTCAAATCTCTGTGGAGGGAGGGCTTTGTCTGTGTCCTTTGTTTGATTTGCCGTTCTCTCTTGGATTTAAGGGAGGCCAGACATATTCTTCAAGTTCTCCAAAGTTTCCTGAAGTATTTTCTTCTATTCAGTATAGTGAGTATTAGAAAGGCGAATTAGTTTTATAATTTAATTTCTGCATTTGCAATTGTGTGTTTGCTGAAGAAATATCTTTATTTCTGTTTGCTGTTACTTTGATTATTCTGAGAAAGGAGGTGGGGGGGGGGAACCTCTCCAGGTTTATAAGTTAGACCCTGTATTTTTGCATCCTGGTATTACAGAGATAGTGTACTTTCTTTCTTTAATAAAATCTTTTCTTTTTAGAACTTGATTGATTTCTTCCCTTGTTTGGATTTTCAGGGGAAGGGGAGGGGGAAAAGGGAATCCCTCTTTGTTTGATTCAAGGAATTTGAATCCAGGTATCTCTCCTAAGGACTTGGAGAGGGGAGGGGGGAATGGATTATTTCCCTTTGTGTTAAGATTCAAGGAGCTTGGATCTGTGTTCCCAGGGAAGGTTTGGGAGGAATGGAAAGTGTACCAAAACACTATATTTTTGGTTGGTGGCAGCTTTACCAGATCTAAACTGGGATTTAGTTTAGAGGAGTCCATGCAGGTCCCCATCTTGTGAACGCTAAAGTTCAAAGTGGGGAATAAACCTATGACAGGGAGTTTTTTAAATAAATATTGAATACATAACTAGTCCCCCTAGCCTTGCCATTGCCATGGGCAGCAGAGAGCCCTGGGTGACTTTGCATTAACAGAGACAGAGAGGCAGCTGGAGGGAGCAGCTCTGGGGAAAAGTGGTGATTAGCAGCTAAGGGTGGAGAGCTGAGTTGGGACTAGGCAAACCAGGGCTGGGCACTCTCAGTGGGGGACACATATAGCTCTTCCCATCCTGTCCTGTGACCCAGCTATGCCCTGTTGCTGGCACAGAATAGCCACATGTTCCAAAACAGACTATGGCTGTCCCCAGAGCCCAATTTCTTGTGCTCATGTTGACAGAGTACCCATGTCCCATGCCTAGTGAGTGTTAAGGGTGAGTCCCTCAATTGGAAAATGCCAAGTACAGTTCTGTTATCCTTCAGTCATAGAATATCAGGGTTGGAAGGGACCTCAGGAGGTATCTAGTCCAACCCCCTGCTCATGGCAGGACCAATTCCCAACTAAATCATCCCAGCCAGGGCTTTGTCAAGCCTGACCTTAGAAACCTCTAAGGAAGGAGATTCCACCACCTCCCTAGGGAACCCATTCCAGTGCTTCACTTCCCTCCTAGTGAAATAGTGTTTCCTAATATCCAGCCTAAACCTTCTCCACTGCAACTGGAGACCATTGCTCCTTGTTCTGTCATCTGGTACCACTGAGAACAGTCTAGATCCATCCTCTTTGGAACCCCCTTTCAGGTAGTTGAAAGCAGCTATCAAATCCCCCCTCATTCTTCTCTTCTGCAGACTAAACAATCCCAGTTACCTCAGCCTCTCCTCATAAGTCATGTGCTCCAGCCCCCTAATCATTTTTGTTGCCCTCTGCTGGACTCTTCCCAATTTTTCCACATTCTTCTTGTAGTGTGGGGCCCAAAACTGGACACAGTACTCCAGATGAGGCCTCACCAATGTCGAATAGAGGGGAATGATCACGTCCCTCGATCTGCTGGCAATGCCCCTACTTATACAGCCCAAAATGCCATTAGCCTTCTTGGCAACAAGGACACACTGTTGACTCATATCCAGCTTCTCGTCCACTGTAACCCCTAGGTCCTTTTCTGCAGAACTGCTGGCTAGCCACTCGGTCTCTAGTGTCAAACTTAAAGCCAAACCCTGCTGCCTTCAACTTAATACTCACAGGGGCTGAGTTTCAGGCTGTGAAATGATGCATCCAGGATTTACGAGGGTGACTTACAGATGACTTTTTTGTGACCATTCTTGCCTTTTTCTGACCAATAAAAGAGGCCTAGGAGATATTGTGCTCTTTATTAAAAATTAAAAATTGTCTTAAAATCCCAAATTTTTCTAAAAGACTCTGTGGACAATAGGAGAACTGGTAGGTTTATAACATCCAAGAAATGTGGCAAATGAAACTTTATTGTATCTCAGACGTTGTTGTTGTTGTGCTAATTGCAACCAATGTATTATCTAAAAAGATAGATTTGGCACCTAAAGATGCCAATCAATAGGAGTTAGACACCTAGACACTTCCGAAAATCTAGGCATCTTTCCATGTCATTAGGCAGCTAAATACCTTTAGAAATCTGGCTCTTAATCAGTTGAGAGGGGAAATTATTTTCCTCCTGTCACTTTAAGTGTTATGCAGACAAAACTACACAGGATCATTTCTGGGGACAAGGCAAAGATGCCACGTTGATTATGATAATTTGATCTATAACCAATAGCTAATGCCTATACCCATTCACATCAAATGTTCAGCAGCTGCTGGATAGTTACCAGTCCTGAACGTAGCTTTTCTTTCTCCTCCCCAAAGTGCTTTAATGCCCGTTCTCTCTCCCAGCCTCACTCCTGCCAGGCATTACAGACGTGTCTCTCGTCCCATTGCACAGATGGGGATGCTGAGGTACAGAGAGAGGAAATGACCTACCCCAGGTCACACAGCAAAGCCATGGCAGAGCTAGAGAGAAAAGCCAACAGCTCTCACTCTCGCTGTCATCAGCAGACAACAAGCCCCCTGGGGGAGGGACAGAGCCCAGCAATTGGAGGTGGGGAGGGCGGATTTTCATCGACAGTTTTCTGTTAGAAAATCCCATGAACATTAAACAAGTTTGGTTTGTGGAATCATGAATCAATTTGGATGAAAATTCTTTGCAAAAATGTTTTGTTTTCCAAACCAAAAGCATCTCCCGTTTGTGGCGTCCCCTTAAACTGTCTCTTCACACACAAAGAGGAGACACTTTGATTTAGAAACGAGATAAGATGCTTCAGTCAGGGTAAGCAGTTGCTCCCCTTCATGATTGAAAGATCATAAAATGCCAGTAAAATTGACTTTCAGCCCTTACACAGCAGACCCCACTGACGGCATCTCCCCGGGGCCGGGTGGGGCCAGCTCACCTTATCAAACCTTCCCATACCCGGGGGAACGGGAAAATGCGAGGCTGCAGCGCCACCTAGCGGCCACAGGACAAATCGCCGGCTGCTGCACCTGTGGGCACTGGGAGTTCGCTTAACATGGAAAGCTGCCTAATGCAAGGTTGGCAAAACGGGGGTCTGCTGCACTACATCATCATCTGCAATGACTCAACCCGATAGGACACCTCCTGTGCTACGCTGCTACTAGTGACCCTCTCAAACAGGTCCCCACAGCTCCCCAGCCTTCCCCCACCAGGAGGCAGGTGTGAGAGGCTTGTTATCCCTAACCGACAGAGGAAGAAACGAAGGCTGAGAAAGGCGAAGGGCCTTGTCTTACATCCCAGAGCCTGTCGGCACAGAGTTGGGAACAGGACCCGGGAGTCCTGACTGTCAAACTAACCATCAGTCTGGAGTTTCACGCACTGAATGATCAGAACAAAGTGACCTCGAATGAGCTACAGACCAACCACCATTCACACAGATTATTCAGCACGTGTTGTAGAAGCACTAGACCATCCGAGAGAACCAGGAACGGCTCAGAGACAGCCAATGGCGAGAAGGAAGGAGAACAATTCACCAAGCAGATGATTGGTTCTGGCTTATTTGCTGGGCCTTAAACGAGAACAACAAAGTCCTGAGTCTCCTCCCTGTCACTAGATCCCCTGCTCAGCCAATCAGCATTGAGACTCTGGCGGAGGCTGAGGGTTCCCCAGATGGCCCACGGATGGCTCAGGTCACCAGTGAGGATCGCTCTCAGAGCAGTCTTCCTGTCCCATCTCTTTGGGACGGCCTCCCTCCACGAGGGCTAAGAGCAGCCCTCCTCGCCAGTCGAGGAGGGAAGTAGGAAAAGGAAACCAAAATGATGAACCCCAATGTCCCCTGACTCTAATGGACAAAGGCCTAGGTGGTAAAAATTCTCCCACCTTAACCTAGTGTTTTCCACGCCTTGAATTTGGCCAGCACCAGGTGGGTCAGGCTGCCCAGGTACCAAACGTCTCTGGGGCTCTTACCTGCTCCACAGGGACGTCTGTCTTCTCGCTCAATTAGCCGTGGGAAAGGGGAAAACCCCAAGGAGGCTCCTCCTCGTGATCACAGGCCTGACCCAGAATCCTCTCTCAGTCCTCAAGGAGAGACCTACAGAAGGAGACTCTCTGCAGCAAAGCCCCGGGGGTCTCGGAGATCGCCCCAGCCCTGCAGCCTGTCCTACCTGGCCGTTGTCATGGACGCTCTGTGAGGTCACCGCCTCCCAACCTCCTTTGACCAATCAGCTGAGGTGCTGCAAAAGGCCCTTGTGATGTCACCGCCACACCCACCCCTGCCCTGCAGGGCTAATGTCCTGCCCCTGGCCAGCCCCTTTGCATGTTTGAGCTGCTCTCCCTGTGACACCCCCACGCACTCAGGGTTAGTGCTGGGGATCAAGCAGGCAGCACATGGAAACCTCAGAGGCTCTCAATGTGCCACACTCAGTTTTGCAGAGATTTGGAGACTAAGGCCAGAAGAGACGGTTAGAGCATCTCATCTGACCCCTCTGCACATCACAGGCCTCCTGTATGGTGCAGTAGTGAGTTTTGGACCAAAGCAGACTCCAGAAAGGCACCTCCTCAAGGGATGGAGAAAGCACCACTTCCCTTGGTAGTCTGGAGGAAATTGATGCTGTGGGGGGCAGGGAATTCACCCCAAGGCCACACTTGTGAGTCTGTATCATAACAGGCATGCACAACAGCACTGCACAAAGTTTGTACACGTCACCTTATCTCTGATGGTTCCTAATGTGTAAAGGCCTGGTCTCCATGGTGTTTTTTGTGCTTCTAGAACTGGTTTGGGGAGAGATGCACTAATTTATTTGTTATAGTGAGGGGACCCCTGGGGTGCAACTTGGAGCTGGGGTACCACTGAGCCGTCGGTCTCCCCAGCCTGGGTTCCCTCTCACACAGCTGCTGGGAGAAGATGCGGATCGCTCCCGGCCCTGCACTCACACAAACCTTTGCACAGGCAGGGACACACCCAGCTGCAGGGACTATGAAGCTTCTCCCCAGCTCCCCAGCCTAGGTCCCCGGCGCTGCAGCCTTGCCCTGGCCAAAAGCCTGACGGGATCAGTTTATTCCCAGTCTGCCCCTCCTCCAAGTGGAGAGGATCATGCACCAGTCTCTGGTCCTGAGCAGGTGCCCCAAGCACATCTAGCAAAACACAGGGTTTTAGGGGGAAATAGAACACACAGTTAGTAACTACGCAAAGAGGCTTGAAGTGATTGTAAGCAATGAGCGCACAGCTTAATGCAGGTTACCCAAGAACTGACTCAAAAGAACCCTCTGCTTTGGCCTCAGCAGCAGATCTGGCCCAGAGCTGAGGGCAGGTGTCTCCCTGGGGCTGTGAGAGCTGAAGCTCCAGACTCACTTTCCTGCTCCGCCCCAGGCCTTTCCCCCGGGTCTCTCCCCTCACAGGAAGGCTCCATCTCACGGGCTGGCTCCAGCCACTGCAAAAAGTCCGAACCCTCCCCGACCCCCACCATCCAGCTGCAAGAACATACAAATTCCCCAGTGCAAAATGCATTAAATCGCTGCCACATTGCACCTAGCTGTAGAGCAGCCCCGTGTAACCAGCCACATCCCTGGCAAGTGCTCCACTCTCACCACAGCTGGAGCTCCAGGCCTGGTGTCGCGGCACTTAGGATGCTCTGCGAGGGGGGATGCAACACACTTGGGGGAGGAGGCAGGGAAGAGGCGGGGCAGGGATTTGGGAAGGGGGTGGAATACGGATGAGGGCAGAGCAGGGGCAGAAAAAGGCAGGGTGGGAGAAGGGACTTGGGGAAGGGAGTGGAATGGGGCAGGACCTTGGGGGGAGGGTTGGGGATCAAGCACCCCTGGGCCAGAACAGGCATCAGCCCCTATAACAGATGCAACCAGTAAGGGAGCCAAGCCCTGCTATAAAAGGAGAGAGCACAGAGGCAGTGGGTGGGCAGAGGCAGAAAGGGCTGGGGTAATGGACACACACACACACACACACACACACACACACACACACAGAGCAATTATTCTATGTATTTGATTCCTTTAACCAATTTTAGTTCTCACCTTATTTTTTTATTGTGAACAAACCTTTAGCTTTTCAACACTAAAGGACTGGCCTCAGCATGATTCTGGGATAAGATCTAAGTTCTACATTGACCTGGGTGTGCGGTTTGAGCTTTGGGATCAGAAGAAATGTTTTTCAGATGAGACTGGTTGTAAAGAATCACTCGTCTCTGAACCCAGTGGTTTTGGTGGTGATATAGAAACTGGACTGCCTGGGGAAACTGCTTTGATGACTTCTTGTTAGCCAGTGGGGTGAAGCAGAAGTTGCTTTTGTTGCTGGTTTGGTAAATCCTAGGGAGGATTAGCCACCAGCCTCGGGGCGTCTGCCCTACTTCTCAGCAGTTCGGCCTGAATTTGGCACCCTCAGTTGTGTCCCACAAAGCCACCACGGTTACACCGTGAAGGACATATCAAGGACTGGTGACATCACCATTATCACCTGACTCTGCACAGATGGACCTGGTGACTGGGGGAAGGGTCAGAAACATTCTGTGCACGTTTGTCCGTCTGTCCCCTTCTCCTCCTGTCCCAGGTTCCGGCTGCAGATTTCCCCAGACACTTGACTCCAAAGCACACGGGTTCAGATTAAAACATGAACCAAGATTACTAACTACAGAAACCAGAAGTGAAGTGATACCAAACAGCTCAAAGCAGATTACCTAGTAAATACACAAAACTGCAAACAAAGCCTAAAAGACTAGGAAGATTGGGTCTGATTTAGCAAGTGCTCACCCTGACTGATGGCACAAGCAGGCTTGCAGATGCTGAAGGCACAAGCTGCACTTGCTTTCCAGCTTGGGCTCCCCACCCCCGCGCCAAGTCATTTTCTTTCGGAGCTTCTCTCAGGTGTTCAGCAATGGGAGAGTATCCAACAACCGATGATGTCACTCCCTGCCTTAGAGAGCTGTTCCATGTGGCCGATACTCGTTCTTCCAAACTTGGTTCCCAGCCCAGTTTGTGGAGAAACACGGGTACCCAAAATGGAGCTCAGTGTCATGTGGTCCGGTCACATGCCCTTGCCCACCTTGCTGAGCCCATGGCTCAGAGGCTGCCTGGAGCATTCTCCAGCAGGCTCACCAGCTCGGGGATAAGATTCTCCTAAGGCCTATTGTTTCCCCTGCTGGCCCTTCCCAACCAGCTGTCTACACTGGAAGCATCTTTCCTAGTGGCTGTCACCAGGTGTAAATACATTTGGAATAAAGATACAGAGTCAATATTCATAACTTCAGCTACCAAACTGATACATGCATACAGACAGGAGTCTTATATTCAGCAAATCAGAACTTTTCCAATAACATCTGACACGACCCATCTTGTACTAAATGCATCATCATGAGGGATCCGGGGTGTAGTGTCAAAAGCAGGTTCTCTCTCCCTTCCCCCAGCAGGTTGGCAGGAAGGCCCAGCAGTTCAGCAGCCAGGGCTGTGGCAGGGAGGAGGGGCTGACCAGGACTTCTCCTCTGCCTGGCCTTTGCTGAACCAAGCAAAACCAGAGGGTCACTGATCAGCTCCGGGTGAGCTGCTGCTGGAACCTGCTCCCAGACATGGACAACTGGATACTTGGGAACCAAATGCCCCTGCTGGGCGTGGGAATTAGGAAATGGACGTTTTACTATGGCCAGCCCTAGTCAGGGCACTGAGAGAATTTCCCTGCTGTGTGGAGGAGTCTCTGATGTCCAGTGTGGTGTTAGCTCCAACGGAAGCATTTTCCACGCTAAGGACATCTGAGAGGCTCTTCCCTGTGTGGATCTGCTGAGGCTTGATGCCATGTGAGCACCAAATGAAGCTTCCTCCACATTCAAGCTCCTCCTCCTCTGAATTACATGATGGGGAATAATGTGTGAGCTCAGACTGAATCTTTTCCTGCATTTATTGAAGGTTCTCTCTTGTGCAGACTGTCTGGTGTCAAGCAATGTTTGATCTTGAAATGAAACTTTGATGTTTACGAAGTTATGAGCTGGGACTGAAGCTTTTCCTTTCATCCAAGTGTAACCCTTCTGCCCCTCTGAGTTGGCAGCAACAAGGGCCGGGTTCAGTATCCAGGGGTACCGTTTCAATAACACAATGCAAAACCAGCTCGAGCCCCCACCCAGTGCCTGGGACAATTACATACCACCCCCGGGTGCCTCTAGGATGCAACACTTCCCCTCTCGCAAGCACAGAGTCTGAGTGTAGCAAAACCCTTTTAATAAAGGAGGGAAACAATGGAAACACCACAAACAGGATTCATAACACAAACCATGAGCAAAAGACCCACCTCCAGGTAAGTTTTGGCAGTGTCCTTTTCCCCTTTTCCCCTCAGGGTCTTAAGTCCAATCACGCCAAAGTCCAACAACCCAAAAGCCTGTCCCTGGTCAGTGCTGCCCCAGAGTTCAAAAGTTCATCTGCAGAGTTTTACCCCCCCCCCCAGCCTGGGTGGAGATGGGGGGGCACACAGGGTGTTAAGAGGCGCCTTACGTGGTCCAAGGCTGACTGCCCTGCCTCTCCATGGAGTTCTGCTGCAGCCTTCACCACGAATGGCTCCACTCCACCAGCCGCTCCAGACGTCCCCACAAACTGCTCCACTCTGCTCGCTCGCTGTTCCATGGGCCACTCCAACTATCCTACAAACTGCTCAGCTCTGCCAGCCACTTAATGATATATCTTCAGGCTCCCCCACTAGGTGACACAGCACTCACTGAACTCAGCACAGTATGTTTAGCTCTTTTAGTGATTTCAGCTTGTAGTAGGGGAGCCCCAGTGCTGGTGCACCATTGGCACAAAATGAATTCAGCTCAGTAATCTCTAGATGGATTCCTAATAGAATCAAAACTAGCTCTGCTATTCAACAGTGAAAAGAGAAAAGGTGCAATTGGTGTTCCAGGCTCTCAAGAAGGAGCACCCATACCATTAAATGCACATGCCTACCCCCAACTTCTCTCAATTCACTAGGTTTTGGAACCCATGTCCCTTGTCTAGCGAGTGCTACTTAGGTGATGGTGAGACCCTCTGTCATAAAAGAGTTTCATAGTCTCTCATTCACATAATCAGGGTTACAACACTTCATTTCTCCTGCCCCAATAACAGAGAAATTGGGGATCCCACAGCCGTCAAAGTGACCATTTTGGGCTGCCATGGACTCATGCTAGGTGGGCTGATGTGCCTATGCAAACAAGATCAGCCCCAGAAATTCTTTTCCACACTCGCTATAATTCACCACCAGATGTCAGGGTAGAGCTCATCCTGACTCTGCTTACACAAGCATTTATGGGGTCTCTCTCTTGTGTGGATTCTCCCCTGCTTAATGAGGCTTGAGCGCTGACTGAAACTGTTCCCACAGTCCAAGTATTTATAGGGTTTCCTTCCCGTGTGGATTCTCCTGTGGCAAATAAGGCCTGAGTGCTGACCGAAGCTTTTCCCACACTCAAGGCATTGATAGGGTGGCTCTCCTGTGTGGATTCCCCCATGCTTAGTGAGGCTTGCTCTCACTGAAACTTTTCCTACAGTCCAAACATTTCAAGAGTTTCTCTCCCATGTGGATTCTCTTATGCTTAAGAAGGCTTGAGCGCTGACTGAAACTTTTCCTACAGTCCAAGCATTTATATGGTCGTTCTCCAGTGTGGATTTTCCCATGGCTAAGAAGGCCAGAGCTCTGACTAAACTTTTCCCACAGTCTGAGCATTTAGAGGTTTCTCTCCTGTGTGGATTCTCTGATGTACAATAAGGGCTGATGCTGCACTGAAACTTTTCCCCACAATAAAAGCACTTATATTTCGCCTGTGTGGATTCTCCTGTGGCAAATAAGGCCTGAGAGCTGACTGAAGGTTTTCCTACCATTTACGCATTCATAAGGTCTCTCTCCTGTGTGGATTCTCCCATGCTTTAAAAAAGCCAGACTGCCGACTGAAACTTTTCCCACACTCCGAGCATTTCTAGGGTTTCTTTTCTTTGTGATTTGTCTGCTGGGCTGTGGTTTCCTGGGCACCATTGCCTCCTCTCCCACATTCAATGGAGTCATCCACTTTCTTCCATGGGCTGTTTCCCAGCTTCCTCTCTGACCTGTGCCGATGACTCCAGGCTTTTCTCTGTTCCCAGCACTGGGAAAAGTTCCCTTCAGCTCCTCTCAGAAACCTCCCCCGCAGTTCCACTTCCTCAGGGCCTTCCTGCTGTGGATTCCCCTCCTCGTTCTCACTGGTTGTCTCCTCACCTGCTGGGGGAGAGAGAGGGAACCCAGGCAGGAGTCAGTGCCTGGGCGGGTAGAAAGGACACAAAGGGGAGGAGCAAAGAGGGAAAACACAACGCAATCACTGAAGGGGGCTTATAGCACATCTGGGGGATTTTCAGGTTTCCCCTTCATTTGCCAGATAGTTTCGGTGTCAGTGTCACTGACTCCTCACCTGCGCAGGTGCCTCTTTGGGATGTTGCTTTCCTCAGAGGCCTGGAGATCCAGGACGCAGGGCCAGCTCCAGGCACCACCGCAGCAAGCAGGTGCTTGGGGCGGCCAACAGAAAGGGCTGGCACGTCTGAGGCTTCGGTGGCAATTCAGCAGCGGGTCCCTCAGTCCCTCTCGGAAGGAAGGACCTGCCGCCAAATTGCCGCAGAAGAATGAAGCAGTGGTGGTAGAGCTGTCGCCGAAGTGCCGCCGATCACGGCTTCCCCCCACCCACTGCTTGGGGTGGCAAAAACGCTGGAGCCAGGACCCACGGCTCTTCCCCTGCTTCCAGCTGGGTGATCAGGGCAGTTTTGGGAATGGGGAGTCCTGCTCAGGGGGTGAAATCAGGTAAGAGCACAGTGCCCTGAGGACTGGGGCAGTATTTGTCACAAAGGGGGCGTCTTGAGTTTAACCTGAGCCCAGGGTTTGCTGGGGAGTTGTGGGATGTGAACAGATGGGAACGTGGTCACTGAGCCCCCGTGGGACAGGCCGATGTCTGGAGGGAACGGGAAGTTCTCACAGCATTACCAGGAGTGTTCAGGGTCTGTGGGCTCTGGGGGACTTGCTGAGGCACACACAGCTCTGGTGTTAAACCCCTGCCTGTGTCTGAACCCCCAGAGCCCTCCCCACACCTGGAGCCAGTCCCAGGAAGGGAGGTGCACAGAGATGCTGTGTGTGAGTGAGAATTAATGCAGAGAGGCTAAGACACTGCTCCTGCCCCTGTGACAGCAGGAGGGACGGGGATGAATTAGCATGTCCATTAGGTCAGTGCCCCCCACTCAGTGCCTGCTGCCCCCACCACAGCCCCACTATTCATGGGGAAAGAAGCACAATAGGGCGGGTCTGGGAGGGCCCGAGACACGTGCTTCCTGCTTTCAGAAAGGGTGGCTGGCAGAATATGGTCAAATCATATCAGACTTCAATACATTTAATACATTATTATCCTGTGACATTATGAATGTGATATAATATCTCACTGAAAGGAGCAAATAACCAGCACCCGGGCGGGGTGTGAAACAACCTATCACCAGCCATTGTCCAGCAAGGAAGCCACCATTCAATGAGTCACCTGCATGAGGCCACAGCAAGGGAACTGCTCAGCCTCGCTGGGAGATTCAGCAATGGCCCCCTCCCCCCCGACACGCCTGGAATGGTGCTTCCCAAGCACATGGATGGAGGGTATCAAAACCAAAACCCAACCCAGGGCCCAGGCTTGGCCTTTCTCCTTCACCCACCTCCACTGCCAGCAACAAGGACACTGAAGACTTGAGCCTGCAGCTGAGGGGACTGGCCCAGATTTCAAGGGAGAAATCTGGATGCTACAGACTGAAAAATCCAGGAGGGGGAGACAAACTGCTTAGTCTGGTTGTCGCCCGGTCTATCAGGGATGAGAGTTCAGACCGCGGGCTCATGTTTTAGTTCTGTGGTAACTAACTCGGACTTTTTGCCTCTCACTTAATACCAGTTAAAATACACGTTTTGTAGCCAATAAACTTGTTGTCCTGCTTAACTTTACCAAGTGACTGGTAAATTGCCCAGTTATCAAAGGCTGGTGTAGCTCCACTTTCCAGTGGTGAAGTGGTGAACCAATTACTAATCCCCACAGCATATTCCTGCGGCGCAGTGCTGGGAGCTGGGGGGATCTGGCTGGCGCCTCACTGTGGGATTCACAAGTGGCTCCGGGAGCATCCATGCAATCAAGCCGCTCCACATGCCGTTGTGCCGAGGGATAACAGCGCCTGGAGGGGTTGCTGCTGGTCACTAGCAGGGCATTGTGGGAGACAGCCCAGGCTGGAGAGGGTTCGGGGGCACAGCGGATCCCATCACAGCGTGTCCCCCCAGCACCCACAGGGAATATCGTGCCCCTAGGAGGAGCGTTTGGGCTTTGCTGTGATGTGTCACTTTCCAGCCTGTGCTCTGTCTCGTCTCCTGTGCACACCCATGTCAATCAGGCATTGCTCAGCTGGGCTTTGCAGAGACCGGACTGGCTACACCCCGTGACGGGACTGAGGGGGGGCAGTGCTGAGCGTCACAGGACCTGGTTTCAGCAGCGAGAAAATCCCAGGAACACCATCCCTGCCCACCCTGGCCAATAGCCATTGATGGACCTGTCCTCCATAGAAACACAGAATCCTAGACAATGAGGGTTGGAAGAGACCTCAGGAGGTCATCCAGCCTAACCCCCTGCTGAAAGCAGGACCACGAATCTCTCTAGTTCCCTTTTGATCACAGGACCCTGCTCAGGAACAGTGAAGTTGCAAGTTCTAACAGGAAACAGCTTGTGAAAGAAGGGCAGCTCCTCTTCCTCCTCCCCTCCCGTGGGGATGAGCAGCCCCGCAACTGCCTCCCTGCCCCGGCCTCCTTCAACCCATTGCCCCCTTAAGCCTCCCCCAACTGCCCCCATCGCCCCCTTCAGCCTCCCCCAACTGCCCCCATCGCCCCCTTCAGCCTCCCACAACTGCCCCCATCGCCCCCTTCTGCCTCCCACAACTGCCCCCATCACCCCCTTCAGCCTCCCACAACTGCCCCCATCGCCCCCTTCAGCCTCCCACAACTGCCCCGGTCCCCTTCCCATCATTGTCCCCCTCAGCTTTCCCCTGCCCCCCAGGCTCCTCCCCAGCTGCTCTTTCAGTCTCCCCCCTACATCCAACTGCCTCCTTCCGCCTCCCCCCAAACCGCTCACCCAGCTGCCTGACCTGACCCCCTTTAGCCTCCCTTCACCCCGACTGCCCCTTCCCCCCTCACACACTCCCCTCCCTCTGCCTCGCCCCAAGTTCCCGACTCCGCCACTCGCAGATCCCCTTCCCCACAACCATCTGCTTCTCCATCCTGGGGACCAGGGGCAGAAACTGCTTTTTAAAAATCCTTTTGCAAAGTAATAAGTAAAACAAGCCAAGCAACCCCCTCCCTTGCTTTGTGCTGGGTTCCCAGCTGTGGGCTTGTGGCAGGTGTGTGGTGGGGGTGTTCTGAAACACCTCGGTCAGGAAGGGGTGGAGTTGGCCAAAGGGCAGGTTGAATCTTTAGCAGAGAATTCCTTTCTCCATTGTGTTAGCTAAGCGTTGCTGTTAAATGTCAGCCGACGGATGCAGCATTTGAAACAATCTGATTCTAACCCCGCTGCCATCTCCGTTGCTGCAGTTCTCACACCCTCTGCTCTTGTGATGTCACCACATGACATGGTGTCTTATTCCCAGAGCGTCTTGCAGATTAGACAGGACTTAAGTTTATGAGGTAAACACTGATGCATAACTTCTTCCCTTCCCGCTTTTGACTTAGAAAAAATAAATCCTGTTCCCTCCCCCTGCCCCAACCCCAACCCAGCCCAGCCCCACCGGAGCTGCTGTGGCCAGGAGACAGGTGCCCTCTCACCTGGCCCTGATCTGCTGTGGGGAGAGAGAGCTGGGGGGGAGTCCTCTCTCCCTGGGGCAACCTGCACTGCAAACCTCTCATTCCCAGCCCCACCCCAGAGCCCGCATCCCTAGCCGGAGCCCTCACACCCCTGCACCCCAACCCTTTGCTCCAGCCCTGAGCCCCTCTGAGGGGCGGGAGGCTGAGGGGTCTCACCAGATGTCCCAAAGGACGGCCCAGGCCACCACCAGAGGGGATCACTCGCAGATCCAGCCCCACCTCTTGGTGAGGCCCTCCCACAATGAGAGCAACCCCCTCCCCTGCCCACACTCCACACACCCCTCCTTGGTAGGGAGGAGGAAGCGGGGAAGGGGGAAAGAAGCAAGAGAAGAGGAGAAAGGAGGGAGGAAAGAGGAAAAGGGAAACCAAAAAGGACAAACCCCAATGTCCCCAGGGACTCCAACCATCAAACCCTAGGTAGGAAATCAAATTCTGCCACCTGAAGCCAGTGCTGTCTGTGCCTAGAATGCTGCCTGCGCCAGGTGGATCAGACGGAACAGGTTCCAAACCTCTCTGAGCCTCTTACCTTCTCAAAGGGAAGTTTCTTTTCAACACAGTCAGTGGCAGGAAAGGAGAAAACTCCACAGAGGTTCCTCCTCATGCTCACAGCCGTGAATCCTAATTCTCTCTCAGCCCTCGAGGAGAGACCTCGCGAAGGAGACTTGCGGCAGCAAAGCCGGGAGGTCTCAGAGACTGGCCTGGCCCTGCACCTCTGTCCTGCCCGGCTGATGTCGGGGTCTCTCTGTGAGGTCACCCCCTCCCCACCACCTTTGCCCAATAGGCCGAGTTCCTGCAAAAGGCCTTTGTGATGTCACTGCCACACCCACCCCTCCCCTCAAAGCTGAGGTCCTGCCCCTGGCCAGCCTCGTTGGGTGTTTGAGTTGTTTCCCCTGGATCTGGGGTTGCCAACTTTCTGACCCCACAAAACAGAACACCCTCATCCCGCCCCTTCACCGAGGTCCCGGCCCGCTCAATCCATCTCCCTCCGTCGCTCGCTCTCCCCCACGCTCACTCACTCGCTCGTTTTCACCGGGCTGAGGAGGGCTGGGGAGGGTCCCTTTTCAACTGGGCGTTGTCGGGACAGACCTGGGAAGGAGGCTGCCTGCCAAACACCTTTAAGAGGAGCCGTCCCTCCCTGTCAGAAAATCATCGCCCTCCTTCAGTTCAGTCACGGCCTGAATTGTTCCTTATCCCAGCAGAGCCGGAGGATTGAAAGCATCAACATCAAACCCCTGTGCAGCTAGCAGGAATGGAAACAGACACTCCCTTGTATGTGAACAGATATTTCGTTTTACTCTTGGTAAACTACAAGGCTAAAGGGACTGGCGGTGGCACCAGATCTAAGGAATGAAACACAACACAATCATCATTGTTATGCCCATCACTGCCCCTTTATTCTTCCACTGTCTCTCTCCGATGACCTTCGCCCTCTGTCGGTTCGGTGCGAGTGCCACACTCATTGCTTCCGACACACACCTTGCACGCAAAACCTCACCAAGGAGTCAGATGCACCTGCTGGTTCCCTGCACCCCTGCTGTACAGAATCCAATCCCAGGGAAAGCTTGTCAGGCCCAGAGCTGGCGGGGAGCCTGGGGCTGGAGTATTTAACCTACAGTGACGGCACTCACAGGAAAGATGCTGAACGAGTGCAAGTTAAACATTGGTAGCTCTGGTTCCAGCCCCTCACAGGTCAGTCCATCCCTCCAGGAAAGGGGCACAGCTGAATTCCCAGCTGGCTCAGTCTTGCTGCGTAGTTCTTCTTTACACCCAGTCAGGTCTGAGGCCTGTTCTGCACCCTGTGTTTGAGGAGACCGTCATAACCGACTCTCTGCGATAGCAAAAGCAGGAGGCCGTGTTATTGCTCCTGCCCCAGCACAGACAGACAACGAGGGAAATGGTCCTTGTTGGAGGGTGGGGCTCCCTGCCCTTGGCCAAAGACCAGCACCTCCCTTTGCCCTTTGTCACTCGTGAAGCTTTTCTTTCAGCAGCGAGCCCTAGAGCTCAGTTGCTGGAGCGCTGCGTTTGTCACTGACGGTCGGGGAGCTGCAACATCACTGGGCTCTTCTACCAGCAAGTCCAACGAAAGGGCTGATTTCCTCATGTGACAATCCTGGGCTTGTCTGAGGGGGTGTCCACACTGCACACTGTGCCTGTCTTTGCGTGGCCTGGGCTTGGTGACTTGTATTGCCAAGCTGGTGTTTGAGCATCCAGACGGCAGTGGAAACTCAGGCCTCAGGCTGTGTCCATCCCACTAGACCCCCACTAAATCGACCCTGGTGCATCGATCGCAGCAGACAGCCTCACAGCTGTGCTGCGCATCCACCCTGCACTACTCAGCCCCGAGTCAGAAATTCAGCCCCTGTGGGATGTGTCACCCTCCACAGCTGAAGATGCTCCCCGAGTCCCCAGTGATTTCTGTGCCAACTTGTCTCCAGCCTGTTTGGGTCCATACGCTCCCCGCGGGGAGGCTGTGCGTGGTCTAGTGACAAGCTCTGGTTGCTCAGGCCTGTCAGGGAAGGCGAGCTCCGGGGAACATTGAGACTCCAGAGATCCCTCAGTGGAAGCACAGACGGTGGGTATAATAGGCGGGGAGGCTAAGCCTCCCCTGGCACAGCCACTGCCAACCAGGCCCCGGATGCCTGGGCCCCAGTGCCCAGCCTGTGCTCTATCTCTTCCTGTATCTGCTTCACCCCTTCTCCCAACCCCATCTGCCCACCGCTGCCTGGCTGAGTCCCCCCTCTCCTCCACTGCACCCCCCTCTCTGGGGTCCCTGCTGCTCACCGTCTGCCTCCTCTCCTCCACCCCCTCCCCCGCTGACCCATGGGTCAGTCCTGGGGCCGATTTATTCAACATCTTCATAAATGATCTGGATGATGGGATGGATTGCACCCTCAGCAAGTTCGCAGATGACACTAAGCTTGGGGGAGGGGTAGATATGCTGGAGGGTTGGGATAGGGTCCAGAGTGACCTACACAAATTACAGGATTGGGCCAAAAAAAATCTGATGATGTTCAAGAAGGACAAGTGCAGAGTCTTGCACTTAGGACAGAAGAATCCCATGCACTGCTACAGGCTGGGGACCGACTGGCTAAGCGGCAGTTCTGCAGAAAGTGACGTGAGGATTACAGTGGATGCTAACTCATATCAAGCTTCTCAGTGTGCCCTTGTTGCCAAGAAGGCTAACGGCATATTGGGCTGCATTAGTAGGAGCATTGCCCGCAGCTCGAGGGAGGTGATTTTTTCCCCTCTATTCAACACTGATGAGGCCAAATCTGGAGTATTGTGTCTGTTTTGGGCCCCCCACTACAGAAAGGATGTGGAAAAATTGGAGACAGTCCAGCAGAGGGCAAGGAAAATGATTAGGGGGTTGGGGCAGATGATGTATGAGGAGAGGCTGAGGGAACTGGGCTTATTTAGTTTACAGAAGAGAAGAGTGAGGTGGGATTTGATAGCAGCCTTCAACTACCTGAAGGGAGGTTCCAAAGAGAATGGATCTCTGGTCTTCTCAGTGGTGGCAGATGACAGAACAAGGAGCAATGGTCTCAAGTTGCAGTAGGGGAGGTCTAGGTTGGATATTAGGAAACACTATTTCACTAGGAGGGTGGTGAAGCACTGGAATGGGTTCCCTAGGGAGGTGGTGGAATCTCCATCCTTAGAGGTTTTTAAGGCCCAGCTCGACAAAGCCCTGGCTGGGATGATTTTTGGTCCTGCCATGAGCAGGGGGTTGGACTAGATGACCTCCTGAGGTCCCTTCCAACCCTCATCCTCTATGAGTCTATCAGTCCTTTGTCCATCCCCTCAGTAGGCACCAACTTCCCATCTGGCCAGTGGTGCTCAACTCCGCTCTGCCCCAGGCCCCTCCCCCACTCCACCTCTTCCCCAAAGCACCGCCCCACCTTTTCCCTGGTCTGCCCCGCTGCAACCCCAAATCAACCCTTTCCTCTGCCCCCTCTCTTCCTAACCCTGTTCCACCCTCGCCCCACTTCTATCCCACCCCACCTCGCCTCTCCTCCATCTCCTCCCCCAAGTATACCATCTCCCCCTCCACCCCGACCCTCCTGGAGCATCCTGAATTCCATGAAAGAGCTGTTTTGTGGTGGGCAGGAATTGCTGGGAGGGAGCAGGAGGAGTTGCTCACTGGGGCCACTTGCATGCGAGACGCACTGCAGGCAGGGCAGAGCTTGGCTGCCAGTGGGTGCTAAGCACCCACTAATTTTTCCTTGTGGGTGCTTCACGCCCAGAGCACCCGTGCAATTGGAGTCTATAATCCCCCTCCTCCAAATCAAAATCCCTAGAGATTTTGGGTGAGTCTCTCGCTGTTGTTAAGGTTATGAACTCTTCTGTGTCCGTGTCTCTCTGGGTGCATGTCCAGGGGTGTTTATGGTTAAGTTTATTGTGATGTCACGTATCCCAACTGCAAAGAATGTTCTGCTTCAGCATTCTTGCCCGGCCTTCAGTCTGCCAACTGGCTTGGTTGACAACGGCTGGTGACCCAAGGAGCTGCTGATAGACGCGGACTAGCCATCTCTGAACAACTTCTTGAATCAGCTATTTCCACAGGTGTTCGAAAGAAGATGAGTTTTTACAGAAGGTAATTCCCAGATTCTGTTCCTGCTCCTTAGATCGCACATGACAGGTTGGTGCCTCCTTCTCCTAGCCCAGGGGTGGCCAACCTGGGGCTCCGGAGCCGCATGCGGCTCTTCAGAGGTTACTATGCAGGTCCTTGCATAGGCGCTGACTCCCAGGCTGGAGCTACAGATGCTGACGTTCCAATACGCTGTGGGGTGCTCACTGCTCAACCCCCGGCTCTGCCCCAGCTCCTGCCACCACCCCACCCCTTCCCCCAAGGCCCCTGCCCCTAGCCCCGAGCCTGCCATGCCCTCGCTCCTCCCCCCTCCCCACCACAGCCTCCTGCGCACTGCCAAACAGCTGATTGCAGCGGGCGGGAGGAGTGGGGAGGGAGGGGGAGGCGCTGATTGGGGGGGCTGCCGGTGGGAGGGAGATGCCGGGGGCTGGGGCGGTAGTGGATGAGGGCTGCTGACATATGACTGTGGCTCTTTGGCAATGTTCACTGGTAAATTCTGGCTCCTTCTCAGGCTCAGGTCGGCCACCCGCGTCCTAGGGACTGGTGGGGGCCAGGGTTGCAACAGTCAGGTCTCAACGTTCCGTTTTGATTTGAACGTCGGCATCTTTCAGCTCCCTCCTGCGCCAGCCTCTCACCTTCTCTGGAGGCAGATTTCCACTGTTTTATCTTTCAGCAGACGAGTGGGGGTGAATTTCCAGGGTATCACCTAAAGGGAAGATAACAAAACTGGTGTAGAATTTAGACTGATATCTCCATAAATAGTATTTCCTCTGGAGTTGCCCCAATGCACTCCTTGCCTTCCCGTTGGGAATAGAAACCTTTTGTCTCATGTAATGATTGTCTAATGTAGGTGTATTGTTCATTCCCTCTGGGGGCACTGGCTACTGTCTGAACACAGGATAATGGGCTAGATGGACCTTTGGTTGGACCCAGGATGGGTGGTCTTGGGTTGGTTATGTTCTCGGTTGTATGAACCAGTCCTGGCTATTAGAGGAGCAGATGGCTTCAAAAGACCGGTCTCCTGGACCTGTGAATCCTGGGCAAACTAATTCCCTTCCTTTAGAGAATGACAGAAAAACCCATTTCCTCCTTCTTTCTATTCCAGGCTTCATTCCTTTTTCCAAAGACTCATCTCTAGGGAGCACAGAGAGATCCATGTGCACAAAGTGCTTGTCCAACCTGTAGCAATGGAGGCATGCTCTGACTTTAGCCAGCAAGAACAGGCCTTGCCAGAGAAGCCCCAGAGAAGGAAATGTTCATGGTCCATCCTGTCAGGCATGAAAAGACTCTGTGTCTGTAGCCAATCTGACACCTCGATGGCAGACAGGGATGAGGAGAGAACAATTTCCTCACAAAGAAGGTGGAGGCACTTGTCCCGGAAGAAGATAGCAGCTGAGAACCAGGTGGAGTCAGAGGAGGTGAAGCTGCAGGAGGATACAGGGAAAGTTGAACTGGATCCTACAGGTGAGGATTCAATCCACATGGTTAGCGAGGAGCATGTGAGGAATACTCACACCAGTCACCCTACAAGCCTTACACATCAGGGCCTTCTCACGGGACAGCGATGGGGACCAGGGCCGGCTCTGGCTTTTTTGCCACCCCAAGCAAAAAAAAATTGTGCAGAGGCCGAAGTGGCGATGGGGTTGGGGGGAACAAACCTGCCAGCCAGCGGAAACAGCAAAGGGGGGAAACCAACCTGCCAGCCAGCCGGCCGGAGCATCAAAGGGGTCGGAAACCTGCCGGCCGGTCGGAGCAACAAGGGGGGGGGCTCAAAACAAACCGGCCGGCCGGAGCAGCGACGGGGGGGGGGGGGAAACCAACCACCTGGCCGGAGCAGCCCAGGGGGGGGGGGGGAAACCTGCTGGCCGGTCGGAGTGACGAAGGGGGCGGGGGGAGGGATGAATCAAACCTGCTGGCTGGAGCAGTGAAGGGGGGGGCGTGAAACAAACCACCCAGCCGGCCGGAGCAGTGAAGGGGAGTGAACAAACCTGCCGGCCATAGCAGCAAAGGAGGGAGCAGCAGGAAACCTGCCGGCCGGTCGGAGCAGCGGGGCGGGGTGTGTGAAACAAACCGCCCAGCCGGCCGGAGCAGTGAAGGGGAGTGAACAAACCTGCCGGCCGTAGCAGCAAAGGAGGGAGCAGCAGGAAACCTGCCGGCCGGTCGGAGCAGCGGGGGGCGGGGGTGTGTGCGAAACAAACCGCCCAGCCGGCCGGAGCAGTGAAGGGGGGTGAACAAACCTGCCGGCCATAGCAGCAAAGGAGGGAGCAGCAGGAAACCTGCCGGCCGGTCGGAGCAGCGGGGGGCGGGGGTGTGTGCGAAACAAACCGCCCAGCCGGCCGGAGCAGTGAAGGGAAGAAAAAATAAAAAACCAAAAAGAAAAAAAATACCTGCGGGGCGACGGGAACACGGGTGCAGGGGGACTCCGAGCCCTGCAGACCCCGGGCAGCGGAGTGCACACTCCAGCTAGCGCGGGGTGGAGACAAGGGGCGGCCAGGGCTTCCTTAAGTGGGGTGCTCGCGCTGCCTGCTGGGAGGGCTCCACGCTGCTCCGGTGGGCGGGCTGCTGGGCTTGCTGCAGACCTGGCACCGCTCCCAGCAGCTCCCCTCCTCTGCGCTGCCACAAACCAAAAAGAAAAAAACCTGCCGAGGCAGCGGAAGCAGCAAAGCCCCCCCCCCAAAATGGGATTGGACGGACTGCCGCCCCTTGGAATCTGCCGCCCCAAGCACCAGCTTGCTCGGCTGCTGCCTGGAGCCGGCCCTGATGGGTACCTCAGACTCTGGAATCCATTTAGTGCCAGATCCTTTTGGCAAGGGTGGCCGAGGTCCATCTCTGAGGTGGGGAGAGCTGAGTGTGTCAGGTCACCCCCCCTCTGGGGGTCTGGCGCTGTGGGGTGGGGAGTACTAACATTGCTCCGGGCTGTAAGGAGAACAGAGAGGCTGGACGTTGTAGGAAATCATTTCTTGTCTCCTGGATCGGGTCCATTTCATCAGTAAAATGCTCCAGAGGTCCCAGCTGGGAACCGTACCAGAGCTGAGCCATTACTTCTTGGGGGGTTAAATGCAAATGAGGCCCGTTGCCCATCACTGACAGGGAAGGTGTGCAAGGAGGGACAAGTAGAAAACACCATGGAAAAGAAACTTGCCCCAGGTCCGAGGAAGCCTCGTGTGGTAAAAGCCCCAGCGAAGAGCCATGAGATCGGAGTTCTCTGCTTAGCTGCCAACAACCTTCAGTCTGACCTGGGCAATTCACTTCAGGGCTCTGGGCCCGACCTCCATCCTCTGTAAAGCAGGGATACTACATGGAAAAGGGAAATGTTACGAATGTTTCTTTCTGCTCCAGGGACGAAGAAGGAGGCGGAGTCGCAGGGGAAGTGGGAAAAGGGAGCCCAGAAGAGCAGGAAGAAGAGCGCACTCCCACCCCTCATTACCAAGCAGCTCCCATGTGACCATGGTAATGACGCTTTGTGACTGTGCTATTGGAAAGCCTCCTGCTGGGTGTATTAATATCTCCCGGAGCTGGGATCTCTGACAGGAGACCTACCTGCCCCTTGCTCAGGGAGCTGAAAGGAAACACTCTTCAAGTGTGATCGACTCCAGCCAGTCTTTACGAGTTTCTCTGGGTTGCTTGAACGAGGCCCAGGTTGACAAAGGGGTTCAGGCACCTCAGGAAGTTCAGAGGTGCTTAGTGGGATTCGCAGAAGTGCCTGACTCAGGTGCCTGATTCTGATGCACTCTCCATGGGACACAGGCACTGCTGAAAATCCTACCAGGCCCCTCCCTGCACTTGTAGGGGTAACCCACACACCTGCTGGGTGGGGTGTTCTGGCCCGTCTAGTGGCACCAGGACCACTTAGAGACAGAGAGAAAAGGAGTCTGCTCTAGAGCCTTAGCTAACAGCCGGTTGGGTTTTAGCTGCTGCGGGAGAGGCTCCTGCACTAAACTCCAGAAATCCCAGGTTGGATCCCCTCTGCCAGGAGTATCTATGCGAGTGTGTCGCTCTGGTGTGCTCTACTGCATCCTCAGCTGCTGGCGTCCAGGACAGACGGGGCTAATCCAGCCACGCAGGCCAGCTGCAGTAACACTCAGGAGGTGCCTGAGACACCAGGGCAAAGGCCTTCAGCACCCCAGGCCCTGGGTTTAGGTGACCCTGGAACCAGTCCCCCTGCAGTAACATTGTGCCCAGTGAGTTCTGACCCACGGGGGGCTGGCCCCAGAGGCCCACAGTTTGGGATTCTCCTCAGCCAGGCAGACTTGCTCCTTCAGTCGAAGCTACTTTCTGTCCTGCCGGCGATTCCTGCCTGTTTTGTGGCAGCACCACACGCTGCAGGGTGGGGAGGAAGAGGCATTTCCGCTTGGGCCCTGTTCTCAGTCCTTTCCTCGCAGACACTGTGGGCTGCTAGAGTTGCTGAGCCAATCTGCTCAGGTGCTCGGGGTGGGATGGGACATGGGGCAGGTTCTGCACTGACCCCTCGGCTGCACTCAACAAGCAACTTGACTGGGCTTTGCAGGCCATTGAGGCTTTCTCAGCAAAAGCTGGGCTTCCTGGGGGGAGGGGCTAGAGAGGGAGGAAATGGGGGTGCCCTTGGGGTCCCAGCACCGGCTGAGAGGCTCCCATCTCTTCTCAGGCAGGGGGGAGGGGGAAGCGTATGAAAGACTGAGGAAACCTCGGCACCTGTTGAGGTTTGTTAAGAAAAGGGCTCAGCCGGAGTCTCCACGCTCACGGGGCGCTGCCAGCCTCCCGCCGGGACAGACTGTTCCAGGGCAGCTGAGCGATGGAAATACTCAGTCCCGACAGGCTCTGTCCCTCTCATTGCAGACCCCCGGGGAGCAGCTTCCCTCAGCCCAGCTCCAAGCCCTGCTGATGAGAGCCGTGAAGGGTCTGACGACACCCACCCTGGAGCGATTTCAAGCCGCCGAGGAAGAGCTGAGGACCATCGTGTCTCTACACGGAGACAAGATGGAGAGAGTAAGAGACTCCCGCCGTGGGGCAGGGGGATGCTGCGCAGAGAGGGGGAGGGGAGAATTTCCTCTCCTAGGAAACCGTTCCTGGGACACACGGGCATGGTGCTGTGAAGGGTGGCTGAGCCCCTTTCCCTTCATCGCTTGGCCGCGGGGATCCGCGGCGTGAGGTGTGTGACCTGTTCTCTGCCCGCTGGAGCTCTGACACGTCCCTGAGGACAGCCCAGCCCCACTGAAGGGGAGCGATAGCCCCAGCCCTGGCAGCGCAGCACTTACCTAGTCTGCCCAGGGGCCTCCACACTGGTTTCCTCAGACATACTGCGGGGCCTTGTTTTTCCAGCTGAAGGATCAGGAGGAATTTGGCTTTGCACTTTTCTCTCTGTCTCTCCCTAGCTCTGATCCTGCTGCCCATCCCCACAGGATCTGAGTGCCTCCCCCGTGAATTAGACTGGCCTAGGGAGGTTTCTGGCAGACTTCATTTCTACATCCCCTGGGTAGGAGGCTCTCAGAGTCATTATTCCCCCTGATTAATGAAGCTCCACCGCCCTCCTGGGAGGTAGGAATTCAACCCATTTGACACCTGGGGAAACTGAAGCCCAGAGAGCTCCTTGAGTTGCCCAAGCCTGCGCAGGTGGGGTTATCGAGAAAGGAATCAGGGTTCACGTTCCCTACAGTCCTTTAACTGTTGCCTTCAATCACTCGGCCTGGAAATAGGTGACATTCCTGCCCTTCCCCAGATACCGCCTGCCCATGGCGCCTAAGTGCAGACTTATTCCCTTCCTGGGCTTTGGCTTTCCTGGAAACTCGGAGACTCATAAACAAACAGAATCTTGAGCCTGAGCTTCCTCTCCAAACCTGCCTGTTCCTGGGGTTTCCTGCAGGTCGTCCCTGTCTCTGTCCGAGTTCCCTGTTTCCAGCAGGTCCCAGCGGGAAGATAACAAATGGCCCCTCAATCAGCAGATTGATTTGTGCAGGGCTCTAACTCCTGCTAGCAGAACAGGGCACCAGAATCCAGCCACCCGGGTTGTAGCTCCTGCTCCTTGTTCGAGAGAGGAAAGAGCAATGACCAGTTCCTCATGGAAGAGCCCGAGGGGGCGGCCTGTCCCTTTCGGGTCTGTCCACCCTGTGCTGCAAACTCTGCAGCAGGAGCCGGAAAACCTGGCCCTATGGACGTGGGCTCCCAGGGCTGGCACTGTGGGGCCAAACGGCAACGCAGTCTCTTCTGGGCTTGGGCTGGAACTGGAGCTCTGAAGCCTGGGGAGGAGGGGGCTTCAGAGCCTGGGCTCCAGCCCAAGTCTCCAGGTCTGCACTGCTGTTCCCAGTGCCATAGCCTGAGCCCGAGGTTAGAGACCCGGCTTTGAGATTGGTTACGGCAGGTTTTAAAATCCCACAGTGTAGAGGTTCTCCTTAGGGCTGGGGCCTGGAGCTGGCTAGCCCCGTCCAACTAGCCCTGCCTGCCATCTCTGGGATGGGCTCTGGGGTACATCAGTGGAACCAGCTGGGTCTGGAGCAGCGCTTCTCTACCTGGGACATCCTCAGGGCCAAACAGGTGGTATTGGACGTGCCCCACACAGCACATATGGGGCCCACAATGGAAACTGGGTTGAGAAGCACGGGCCTGGAGGAACTGATTGTGCTAGAAAGATCAGCAGGAAGCTGCAGAGATGGAGGAAAGGCTCCTGCAGGGAAGCCCTTGAGAGCAGGCTGAGAGCAGTTTGCTAAGGCAGGGAAGGCCCTGGGATAGCAGGGGAGTTTGGGCTGTGCCCACGGTAAGGTTTGGGGGAAGTCTTTTGTGTGTGTTTCTGAGCTTTAAGGTACTAAACCAGACCTCAGGAAGGCTGGGGTTCCTGGACTTGTCAAAGCCTCTTTCTTCAGATTATGGAGGAGCCAAGATGGGCAACCGAGGTGAGAGGCGGCTTGCAGGGCTGCCAGGAGGGGTTACCTGGGAGGTTGCCACTCATGGATAAATCCATCCCTCAACTTTCTGGCATTCTTCCAGGTTGGAGACGTTGTGGGACGTATCTTAATCTGGCTGGACAACGTCTGTCATCCCAGAGCCAGAAAAGCAGCACTGAGGGCCACGGCCTTGCTGGCTCGTTCCCACCCCCAGGACGTGGTTCTGAGCTGTGTGGCGCACACGCTGTCCTCGGACAGGTAGGGAGCTGCTCTGTTATCACCTCAGGCCATTATTTCTCTTCCTGCTCCTACCGACAGGCCACAGTCCGGGAAGGGTCCGTCGGGCTCACGCAGTTGGAGGGAGTTTCCTGCTGTGCAGAGAGCTGTCCAGGCTCACCAAGAGGAGATGCCCAGGCCCAGCCACTGAGGAGCCAACCCTCCTCCTGCACTCCCCAGGATGGAGACGTGCCAGTTTTCTGGGGAAGTCCAGCACTGTCCTGATTGCTATGGGTCACCCCACCTCCTCTCCCATCCAGTACAGGGCCAATAAATGACTTTGGGGCTCACTCCACATCCCTGGGTCATGAGGTCTGGCTGCTCCCTATTGTGTGAGAGAAGGCAGAGATGGAAAAGGTCCATGAGGTCCATCTGTCCGTCCGCTGGGGACCAGTGCAGGATTGTTACCTGCAGTCAGATCCCTAGTTATTCCATGGCTGAGGAAGTGGTGAAAAAATGCACTCATCCTTATGGCGCTGCGCAGCAGAGGTAAATCTCTTCAGACAGAAAGTTCCAGACCTAATTGTTGCAAACTAAATAAATAAATAAATGATCCACACATGACCAGAGCGTAAATGCAGTGCAGCCTGCCTGAGTCTGCAGACAGCCGGCAAGAACAGCTCTGAGAGGGGTGAGTGCCTCTTTTCATCTCAATACGTTGTGAACCCTGAGTCCTGCTGGTTATTGCCGATCACTTTGCAGAGTCATCCAGCTGAGGTGTTTATAATACAGTCTCCATGTGCCTAGGGGCCGTGAAACCCAACTGGACCTCGCCAGAGGTCAAAACTCCGTCTTTCCTCAGCATCCTCTGCAATGCAGTTCTGCACTGACCATAGACAAATCTGTGTCACATGGGAGAGAGAATTGAAGAGCAGCATGAAAGAAACTGAATTTCTTACCCAGTTCCGTTACCAGAGGAATACAGTGTTGGTTTTCATATTGATTTGAGTGTTTGATTTGTAAACCTTTCAGGTTTGAATTCCTTGAAGCTGCCCCAGTGCTTTCCAGGGTCTGTGCTCAGAAGCTATAGAAACTCGGCAGCGTTGGCACAGAATTTCAGTCAAGCTTCCTGAAGACCTTAAATCCAGGCCATTTGCTCTTGGTTTGTCCAACCTAGTTCTCAGTGTCCCCAGGGCTTGACCACTATGTCCGACCTTCCTCACCAAACTTGGAAGTTAAATGACTGGAAGCCTTTTGGATCTGTCTGCAGTCTTCCTGTGCGGATGCCTGGGGGGACCAGGAGCGGTTAGATCAGCAAGAATGGAGAGAAGAGAGGAGGGGGATTTCAGTACTAGTTTCCTTCCAGCTCCGTCACACTGGGCAGTACAATCTCCCCTGAACCCTCTCCTATCAGGGCATGTTCTGAGTCAGTGTCTGACCCATCCACCACACTGCAGTAGGATTCAGCTGCTAAGAGACACTTGGCCAAATGCTGGGTCTCAGTTACACCCCCAAATAGCCAGAGGAACTGCACTGGGGTCAGGCAAGTTCCTCGGGACTGAGCCTAGCGTAACAGAGCAGAATGTTGCACAGTCTGGTGGTCACACTGTGCTGGTCACTCGGTGGTCAGATCATGGTCACTGTCCTGGAAACAGCGGTGCTAGCTTCAGGAACAACAACCCATTAGGGGAAAGGAATAAATACAACCTTCTCTGACGGGACTTGCCCTGCCTCAGCCTCCCTGCACCAATCGGTGTCTCCTCTCTCAGGCGCCTTTCCTGCCCGCTTTCCAAGCCTCTCCTGGGGAGGGCAAGAGGTGGCCAAGCAGGAAGGTCTGACTTCTCTTTCTGAATCTGCAGATGTGCCATTGAGCTGTGGAAGGCCCTGGGGAAGAACCACAGCTCCCAGGAGGTGCTGCAGCAGCTGCTGGACAAGCTCCAGCAGAGACACCGGGAGGAGAAGAGCGGCAATGTGTCTCTGGCTGTAAGTGAGGTTTGAGATGTCACTTTGAGAACCCGCAAGCGCGGGGAGGATAGTGCATCTGTGTGTGTCTGTGAGCTTCACCCCTTCTTAGCTTCAGGCCACGGCTCCACTACACAATGAAGCCGACCTGCGTAACCTCGGCATACAGCCGCCACAGCAATTCTATCCCTTGTGTGTGTCTGCACTTTGCTGCTTGTGTCGGCAGTGCACGCCTCACCAGAAGCGCTGTCTCGATTGTACGGTCAGGGTGGGGCATTGTGGGAAGGCTCCTGAAAGCCAGTTGACGTACGCGACGTTGTGTCTACACTGACACTGCATCGACCTGGACTCTCTGCCACTTGTGGAGGTGGAGTTATGAATTTGGCACCAAGGGGCAGTTCTGCCAATGGGAAGGAAATTCCATAGTTAGGGTGATGCTGGGTGAGGGGCCTTGCATTGACATAACTCTGTAATGCAGACCAGGCCTTAGTGTGTCCTGGCCACCTCCTAGCAAACCAAAGAGGTGTAAATAAAGCTTCACCCAGGAAAAGTTACTGATCTGAAGCGGTTTATCTGCTGGTGCCCTGGCTCTGTTTGCCGCTCTAGGTGGCTCTTTAGTGAGCAGGTGAAGTTCGGGTGTCTCTTGGAAGTATCCAGGTTTCTGGCTCTCTAAATTGTGACTAGAAATCTTCCCAGCATGGGATCATGAGATGTCCAGTACTTTTGACTGGGCCAGAAACACTGGGTCTACAAGAACAGATCTCCTCAGGATGGTTTCAGCCCGTGCAGTCATGGCTGGAAACCCAAAGCACAGAGTCTGCACCATTAAGCGAAATAATGGGGAATAACATCATCCAGACTCCTCTGACCTTTCCGTAGGGCTCCATCCTGCTTCCGTTCCAGGAATGGGTGAAGGTTCAGGACCCTCCAAATGTCTCCTCCCCTCTCAGGAGCCAATCCTCTTTTGTAATAGGCTGGGGAGGAAATGAGACCCGAGAAAAGGACAATAGCGAATGGCAATGGGGGCAGGTGGCAGATTGGGCTAGTGGAGTGAAATTCTTTCCCCCCTCCAGGCAATGAGGACCATTTACGAGGTCCTTTTCCTATGGGGATACCGAGAAGCCATCCTGGAAATGTATCCCCAGATGCTCATCCTCTGCGTCAGGCAAGTGCAGTATGTGATGGATCTGCACTTGCCAGGGACCTACATGGCCAGCACGACATCCAGCCCCGAGGAGGGATCCAGCTGCCTCAACCCCCTAAGGTAATGACTGAAAGGAAAAGGAAGAACAGATGTGCTCTGCTAAACACATGTAGGCTGTTCATGGCCATCATTTGTTCGGGTGCTATAGTTAGCCCAGGCTCGCTTACACCAACTAAGGATCTGGCCCCACATGCCCGCTTGAGTCCTGTTACCTGTCACAGTAAAGAATCAAGTATTCAACCGCATTGAGTGATGACATCAACCATCTTAAGAAGCTACAGTGTCACTAACTGGTTACAAACTCAATGAAACTGCAGTGTCGACAGGGCCCATTGGGCAGGGGAGCACCATGATATCACACTGGATCTATCCTCGGGGAGGCTAGCTCCTGCTGTCCATACTGTGTGTGCCAGGGCGTGTGCAGATTTGCCATGATTGGGGCTGATCTCGTTGCCTGACACTGGTATTTTTTGTCTTTAGCACGTCGGTGGAGGCTGTGAAGACTCTTTTTTCCATGCCCGGATACTGGAAGGAATTTGCCAGCATCCAATTTCAGCAGGGTTGGGACATGATAGCCTCACGATATTACTACTCGCAGGGTGTTGGCGTGATTGCAAGGTAGGAGCCCAAAGTTTCCTCTTCAGTGGGTCTCTCTTGGGAATGGGATTTCCGTGTGAAATGTTCCTCTGTTCCAGGCTGCCATCTCAGCCCAGCAACTAGAGAGGAACTCTCTCTCCCCCTTGATAACCACAAGGGACTTTCTGCTCCATGTTCCAGAGCCATGATCGAGTTTGAGAACCCTCAGCTCCCTGCCGTCTTCAGAGAGGCCGTCACCACTGTTCAAAGGGAGAAGGAGGAGGAGCAGAGAAATATCGCCATAACTTTCTGCACTGAGGTGAGATTCATTAGTTGACAGGAGAGCAGCTCAGGCCAGTAAGCTCTGGGCACATTGTCAGCAGCTCAGCAGCCTTCCAGCCAGCTAGCTCCTCTCCGCACATGGATGGTGGTGGGGCATGGCACAGAGAGGGAGGGAGAGACAGGGTGAGATCGCTCCTGGCTGGATGTACCTAGGTGGGATCATGTGACAAGAGGAGATGTTTCTCCGGTGCCCCAAGGCCATGCTTCTCTCCTCACCTTTTCCTGGGGTTCTGCTTTTCTTCTGCCCCAGGGGTCTCTCCATGGCACTCAGTGGAGCCTGGAGATTCCCCTTTCCCTGGGGGTTTATTTGTGACTTGTGCATTAGTCTAAGTTCTGGGAATGAGCCAACTGAAAGAGACGTTGTATGGGAGTAAGTGGCCATTTGGTAAAGATGAGTGTCCAGGGGACAGACCCCACAGGAAGACCTCTGCTCCTCAACCCGATGTTGATTTGGCTCTTTCCAGTTTCTCCAGAGTCCTTCCATTGAGACAATACTGACAAAATCAGAGCTCCAGGCACAGCTCATGGAATGGACCCAAGATAAAAACCCCATTGTACGTCGGCTCAGTCTGCGAGGCCTTGGCAGTATTGTGCTCCAGCCAGAAAAGGTGAGGGGCGTGGATTGCCCGGGGGACCGAGGAAGCCGATGTCTATCGAATCGCTCAGCAATGAGAGCGAGATCCCCACACAAGCCTTGTTGTTTAACGCACAGCACTCGAATGTTGGAGGTGCTTTACTGAGCAAATCAAGGCACGACGTTGTCCCTGTTCCCGTGAGCTGACCCCTGATTGCAGATGTGATGCAGTGGGGGAGGCGGGTGAGCAAAGACAAAGGTTACAGTGAGCAGCTGGCAGAGAGTGACAGGAGAATGACTTTGTGCCCCATTGGGCGGCTGTGCCAGCTGTGGTGTCTCATAGGTGGGAGTGGGATGGGCCAGCATATGCCCCAGGCTGTCATCCAGGGTAGTAATGAGCTGCCATCTCCATTGCTGCAGGTGCACTCGTTACGGGCCCAGCTGCCAGCGATCATGGACATGTTCTGTGACACGGATAGAGGGCGTGTCATGGGAGCCATGCATCAAGCTGCAGACATCATCTACCTCCTGGATGGGGAGGGGCTTGGCTCCATCTCCCAGGACATTGCAGTCAGCCTTCGCCCCTTCATTGATGACGTAAGGCTGGGAAACACAGGAGAACCCCATTCCTCCCACCGCCTGTCTCTGGTGCCCTTGTCTCTCTCTTCCCATCCCCTTCCTCCCACCCCTCAGCCCTGCCATGAAGCCTCCAAGGTGCCCCTGCCATGGGTGGGGAATCTCCTGCTCAGCCACCTCCCTGTCAGAGCTCTTCTCCGCAAACCTCAGCATCAGCGCCATGCTCCCAGCCCCTGCTGCCGCCTGGCCTCGGGAGAGGGGTCCTGGCACTGGGCAGATGACCAGCTGTCTGGAGAACACCGGCCCCCAAAGAGGTGGAGATTCCCAGCAGGAAAGAGTTGGGTCGGGAATCTCCCGGCTCTCAGGGGCACCAAGGAGCAATAGAACTGCTGTGTTTTGTGGCAGCACCTCCCTGTAAGGCTCCAGCAGCTGCTCCTCCCTTCCCAGACCAGTCTCCAGCAGCCTTCCTCCCTCTCCTCTAAGCTTCTAGGGGTCTAGGATTCTGTGCTCTCCAGACAGAAATTGTGTCTAGGACACCATGGGGCTGCACTGCCCTGCACAGTGTCTCAGGCCTTGTTCTACACAAGATGTCTATGGCGCTGGCCTGGTGGCCTCACTGCTCCCGCGACCCAAGTCAGTTAACACGGGGGAACCGGAGCAGCGTGCGGATTATGACTCTGTCACGTTATGCTCTGATCCTGCCTGGCTTTAACCGGGCTTCCCACTCCCTGTGTGTCATTGCCAGGAGAGGGACAGCGTGCGCCCGCTGCCATTTTACTGCTTGGCAACGTGGTGAGCAGCGTGAAGGACCCGGACAAACCCATCGTGCAGCAGAAGATGATCCACTGCTTGCTCCCGCTCCTGCTGCACCTTGAAGACCGGGATGAGAGTGTGACACTGGTAAGTGCCACGGTCATTATTTCCTTAAGAGTAAAGAGCCAGAATCTCCTGGGGCCCCCACTCCATTAATGGCCAGAGCCCCTTGCCCAAGCAGAGTCTTCTCCTCCCTGCTTCACTCCATGCTGGAGCCCAGTGCCTCATCCATTCTCACAGCACACAGCACAATTGGGAAGAAAAGCCTTCTTCTGGGAAAGAGCCCTGACCCTCTCCTGCAAAGACGGGCCTCAGGCCTTTGGGCTGCTGCATCCAAAGGTTCATAACAAGAGGCAGCAAAAGAAAAGGGAGCACAGATCTGTAAGAGCCCCTTCAGTTCAGGGAGCTGATATCTGCCCACAGCCTTCTGGAAAGTGGGTGCAGCTGCCCTGACTTCTTCCCTGGAGCTCCTGAGAGAACTTCTCCAGGTCCCAGCTTCCCAGAATTCACCAGATGTTGCCCTCTGTTGTTGGGCCAACTGGGATGTGGAGGGAAGCCTGATCTGGGGGCCCTTTGGTCCGACTCTTTGGGATCCCAAAGCTGACTCACGCTCTCATGCAGTCTCTTTGCACCTAAGGACTGAGCTGTGGAGATCTCTTATGAATCTTTCCAGGGCCGTCCATAGAGGGGCACAGGGCCTGGGACAACACCCCCTACTCTGCCCTAAGCCCCAGCCCCACTCCATCCCTTCCCCCAAGTGCCACCCCACCTCTTCCCACCCCTGCTCCGCCCCCTGCCCCATCCCTATTCCTCCCCTCCCCCCAAAGCCCCACCCCCTCATTTCCCAAACGACGCTGGGCGCTGGCGAGGTGGGGCATAGCATAGTGGGACCGGGAGTACTGCGCCTGGCCCCAGCATGGCCCACGTCCTGCGTCCCCCTGAAGTGCGGGGCCCCCCAAAGCGCAGGGCCCTGGTCAACCGCTCCAAACCATCCAAAGACAGGACGGCTCTGGCTCGCTCCAGCCAATTCCTCTCCTGAGCACACTCCTGTGTACAACAAATGACAGGAATCTCTCCACTAGCAGGAAAAGCAGGAGAACAAGTGACGGGAAGGCTCCATGTCCCCAGACTGTCCTCTCTCAGTGAGAACCCTCTTGGTCTCACCTTCTCTTGCAGAGATGCAAACTGACGCTCTTCCGCTGCGCAGTGTTTCTCAGGTGGGCTCATTTGAAGACGCTGTTCCGCAGCATGGCCTGGGATGGCTCCACACAGCTCCGAAGTGTGCCTGGAAGTGCTTGGTAGGTGAATTCCTTGTGCCTTCAGAGTGGTGAATGGGGACTTGAGGGAGACCTTTAACCCCACACCCTGAGTACCCATCCGCTTCCATCGGGTGGCAGGACTCTATTCCAGGCTCTCTGCTGGTTCATTTCTGCAGGAGTTACAATCCCTTCACATTTTTGAAATTTTTCTCCTGAACTGTTAGACCTGCAAACTTTCTGAAAACAGAAGCTGAGGTTCTGGAGAACACAACAGTAACTCCAGAGAGGTGCTGCTATGGCGTATGGGCTCATACTGGCTGTTGCCATGCCCTGGCTCTATGCTTTGGCTTCCCTGGACTAGTCCCTGTGGGAAGAACATGTCATTTGTATATTGTGCGTTTCTTCCTTCTTTCTTCCTAGATGCAGAACAACAAGAGCCACATCCCCAAATTCCTGTTCCACGCCTTAGAATACCTGGAAAGCTCACAGACAACAATCAGACATTCTGCAGCCCTGTTCATTGGTAAGCAGAGCGACTTCACTTGAGCTTTTTTGACCTGCTTCCTTCAAAGCCCTTTTCTAGACTGCTGCTCTGTTCCTCTCACAGCACCAGAATCTTAAAACTGTGTGTGTGTGTTTGTTTGTGTGTTTGTGACAGAGAGAGAGAGAGAGAGAGAGAGATTAACATGAATTACAAGATTATAGGATCAAATTAGCTGTATAGATCACACCAACTTCCCTGCCCACAACTCCTCTTTGGCTGCGCCTTGGGGAAACCAGCATGATGTGAATTCAATCTCCTTTGGAAATCAGTCTCTCAGTGACTTCTAGGCTTCTGATGCTTTATCTAATGTGCTTTGTGAACAGATGTAAGGAATGTATTTAATTTCCCAAGGGCTGTCTTGGGAGAATGGCTGCATCTTTCGCAGTTTTAAGCAAAGGATTTGAAAAGTCATGAGATTCATTGTCTGTCTAGGAAATACTATCCACCATTACTGTGACTTGTTGTCTGAAACAGTGACTGAAGATGGCATCTCCCGCCTGTATGAAGGTAAGGAAATACCTCTGTGTGTTTGTGCCTCTGTGGGAAGTACAGGGGTGCAGCACAGGGCCTGAAAACAGTTTGAATGTGTCCCTCTCTGTCTAAGGACAGTGTTTAAGGAAGAAGGATGATCACGTGAGCTTTGATCGAGGTGCCACAATATGTGTACGGAGCAGGGAAATTCCATCCCTAGCTCCTAGAATAGACGTAGCCTTAGAACTGTGTGGGGAGACTGTCTTCATAGAGGTCAGAACATCTCTGAAGGAAGGCCTGACAGAATTGAAAAGGGCTGTTGTTATTATTAAGGGTGGTGGTGGTGATGATGACAATTACCCTCTGTAGGGAAAGATTCATCACTTGCCCTCCCTGTAATGGAGAGATTTCAGGCCAGGGAACCACTCATATCTTGGTTATCAGCTCATAGGAAATTCCCTGAGTGTACATTGGGAACATCTTTCCCTGTGACCTCTTAAGGAACGAAGGCCCAGGGCCACACAGGATTTCAGTAGATGTTGTTAGGAGTCTAAATTCCTATGCGGATCTGTGCGTAAATGTTGGATGATTTAACACCTCTGCTTTTCTGTTCCATCCCAAGCAGAGTTGCTCCCACCTGCCTGTGTCTTAGCGTGTGGACGCGTATGCTGGGGGAGGGGGAAGTTACGCACGGAATGGGGTCTCCTCTCTGTCCAGGGCTATTTTGGGAGTAGCTGAGTTGCTGTTTCTTGCCTGCAGACTCTTGGGTAGCTAATAGCATGTGGCAATGGCCATCTGAAGGGGAGGTTTCCTAGGCACCAGTCACATCAGCACCATGGGGCTTCCAACCTGCTTCCTCTTTGTTTCAGCTTTTCAGGAAGTGCCTTTGACATGTGACAGGACCACAGGGCACATCCTCAATAGACATTACAAATGGCTGCAGAAGCTTGGAAATCTCGTGTCGGGTTCCGCATTCGACTAGGGAACCGGGACCGACACAGAAGACCTCTTTGTCCTGCTATGGTACGTACAACAGCGTCTTTGGAACAGGGACTGAACAACGAGGTGGATATTGGCAGATGACAGACAATTGTGTAGGTCAGTGAGGCGTAGAGAAGACTTTGAAGAAGTTGAAAGGGATCTAATAAAGCCATGTGACGGGGCAGCACAATGGCAGATGAAAACCAGAGCTGACAAAGTCAGGGCCATACGCATGGAAAGCCCGGAGGTGAACGACTCCTACATATCGCTGGTGTCGGACATCAGAGCATGGACGGTTGGGCCCAGTGGCTGGAGCCGGGGTGGTGGGGCCTAGTGGAGGTCGAGCCGAGGGTTGGAGCTGGAGTGAGGAGCAGCTAGGGGCAGGGCCAGGGTGGGATTAATGATTCGCAGCCAACAGGAGCTGTAGGGGGCGGAGCCTACAGGCAAGAGCAGCTCATAGAGTATCACTAGCAGGGTTGGAAGGGACCTCAGGAGGTCATCTAGTCCAACCCCCTCCTCAACGCAGGACCGATCCCCAACTAAATCCCCAAATGGCCGGGGGGGGGAGAGGAACGGCAGCGCGCGGAGCCGCCACCCCCCACCCCACCCAGGCAGAGCCGGCCCGGCTGGAACGCAGCACACAGGGGCTTTAGCGGCTGTACCACGGGGCCCCCCTTAGCCCTACTCCTTTCATGAGTGCATCACTGCCCCACTTCTGCCCCAGCCCCACACACGGTTACAGGGCAGAACCCTGTAGCTGAACTCTGAAATCTCTCTCACTGTAATGAAGTTACTGCAGAGTCAGGACAACCCCACCTTTGGGCTCCATGTCTGACATCTCTCCCCACTGCACAGAGCCCTACATTCACAGAGCTTCTCGCATGTGATTCCCTCAGTCATCAGAGCCAGGCGGAGAGAGGAGAAAGTCTCCCAGACTCCTCTATCCATTGCCAGCCCACAGGGTAGCGGAGGTTGTGGGGGTTGGGTGCTCTCTTACGCAATGCCAGCTCTCAGGAAGTTACAAAGGAGCATTAGCAAAGTGTGGTGGTTTTGTGCTGTGGAAAACTACCCTGCTGGAAGGTTTTGTTCTTCTGATTTGTGTTCCTGCCCTTTCTCCCTCTTACAGACATCTAGAGGCTAACAGGAGCCAACCGAGCCCACCACTGATCACATCTCTTGGGAGACGGCAAAGCAGCTGCTGCATGGGAAGGAGGAGAGAGAAGAGGCAGAGCAGGATGTGCCGGGGTGCACCAGTCACACATAACCTCACAGTCTAGGCGGCGGAAGCCAAGCCCCTCCCCAGCCCTGCCGGACATGCTACAACTGGAGCACCAGTGTGAAAGGGAGCAGCTCAGCTCGGTCTAGGCAGATGCCGAAAATGGAGGATGCACATTGTAGGCTCCAGTCCAGAAGCAGCTGACGCCCCTGACTGCAGAGCCCCGAGGTGCCGAGACCCAACCCCATCCCCGGGTGCCTGCAGACGTGCAAGGGAGCTCGGAGTCTCTGGGAGATTCCCACGCCGGGAGCCCAGAGACCCCCAGCCCATGGCCTAGAGACATCTCGTAGGAAGTAACCTGGGAGAACTAGCCATCGCCATGGTGACTGACGTCAGATGTTCTGGCTGGATCCCCACTGACTCAGTGCCGAACACATTGGCCATGGACAAGGCCCTGGGGTAGGACCCGGGGGGGAGTAACAAGGGCCTGGGTCCCCCTACCCCGGCCACCATCCATACTTGCGTGTCATCCCAACTCCCATCTGTGCCACTAGACTGCACAGCCCCAAGAGGAGGGGCGGCCATCTTGTCTCTGAACTCTCAGCCAGACAGCCCTGTGCTGAAGGGCAGCGATATTGACTCTGCCCGTTGGGCCACACAGCACTGAGGGAGAGAGCAGCCATATTGTCTGGAGCCATCGGGCCACACAGGCATGAGAGACAGGATAGCGGCACGGACACTGGTCTCTGGGCCACACAGCCCTGCCGGAGAGGGAGGGCGGCCGCACGGACTCTGGTCGTTGGGCCACACAGCCCCGACGGAGAGGGCGGCCGCACGGACTCTGGTCTCTGGCCCCACAGCCCCGACGGAGCGGGCGGCCGCACGGACTCTGGTCGTTGGGCCCCACAGCCCCGACGGAGCGGGCGGCCGCACGGACTCTGGTCGTTGGGCCACACAGCCCCGACGGAGAGGGCGGCCGCACGGACTCTGGTCGTTGGGCCACACCGCCCCGACGGAGAGGGCGGCCGCACGGACTCTGGTCGCTGGGCCACACAGCCCCTAGAGTGAGGGCGGCCGCACGGACTCTGGTCGTTGGGCCACAGCCCCGACGGAGAGGGCGCCACACGGACTCTGGTCGCTGGGCCACAGCCCGACGGAGAGGGCGGCCGACGGACTCTGGTCGTTGGGCCACGCCCCGACGGAGAGGGCGGCCGCACGGACTCTGGTCGTTGGGCCACACAGCCCGACGGAGAGGGCGGCCGCGACGGACTCTGGTCGTTGGGCCACACAGCCCCGACGGAGCGGGCGGCCACACGGACTCTGGTCGTTGGGTCACACGGCCCCGACGGAGAGGGCGGCCACACGGACTCTGGTCTCTGGGTCACACAGCCCGACGGAGAGGGCGGCCGACGGACTCTGGTCGTTGGGCCACGCAGCCCCGACGGAGAGGGCGGCCACACGGACTCTGGTCGTTGGGCCACACAGCCCCGACGGAGAGGGCGGCCACACGGACTCTGGTCATTGGGCCCCACAGCCCCGACGGAGAGGGCGGCCACACGGACTCTGGTCGTTGGGCCACGCAGCCCCGACGGAGCGGGCGGCCACACGGACTCTGGTCATTGGGCCCCACAGCCCCGACGGAGCGGGCGGCCACACGGACTCTGGTCTCTGGGCCACACAGCCCTGAGGGGGAGGGCGGCCGCACGGACTCTGGTCGTTGGGCCACACAGCCCTGAGGGGGAGGGCAGCCATTTTGACTGTGGCCATTAGGTCAAACCACACTGAGGCTAAGGGCAGTTATTTGGTTCCAGCCAAGGGACCTCGCCCCTTCACCCCTAAGGCATCACTCGTCTGTCACCAGGAGAATGACCCCATGACATAAGACTTTCGGGGTCAAGATGCAAACGTGAGCAGAAGCAAGGAGTGGCATGTGACCCCTCTAAGAGCTCCTCCCACTCCTCCCCCAATCTGGGGGTATTTTATCGCCATCGATCTACCTCAGGAATGGATCTGAGCAACGGGGGAAAGTTCTGGGGCAGAGTGACCCATCCGGAAGTGGGTCATGTAACCCCTCCAAGAACTCACCCCAGTTGGGGTGGGCCTCATCCCCTTAGGACCAACCAGAGAGGGATTTCACCAGATAGGTGAAAGTGCCATGGTGGGGTGACCTGCCCATAAGAGGGGCCCATCACCCCTCCATGAAATCCCCCCACCGTCCTCTGCTAATCGATCAGGGTTTCACACTCATCCTTAGGCCCTCCCAGAAGGGAAACGTACCGATCAGAATAGGTAGTGCCCGAAGGCCTAGGCCAGAAGCCGCCGATCTCCGGAGCTCCATGTTTGCGTGACTGGCAGCATCGTCCTGGAAGTCGCAACCCAACACTGCGGGAAGAGGCCGTCTCGTTCCAAGGATGTGTTTTGCAGAAATCATGGCCTCGACCTTCGGGCTATATCTGTTCTGATTGGTACATGTTTCCCTTCTGTGATGGCCCAAGGTGGGTTGAAACCGTCGCCAATTGGTAGAGGGTGGTGTGAGGGCTTTTTAGATGTCCCATGTGATCCTGTTGCGGCAGGTCACTCCGCCACATTACTTCCGTGTTTGGTCAAATCCTCTCGGGTGGTCCTACAGGGCTGACACCCACTTCAATTGGTAGAGGACAGGGGGAGGAGTTCTCAGAGGGGATACACAACCCCCTTCTGGATGGGTCACCCTGTCCCAGAACATCCCCTGATCGGTCAAATCCAGTCTCCAGGTTGTAAAATGCTAGTTGCCCTGCCAAATTTTAGTAAAAGAAGGGAAGAAAGGCATGTACCTTTATGCGTTATCTATAAGGTGGCCATCTTGGACTTGGGAAAAGAATGTGGTGACCTTTTCCCATGTGCTCTATTATTTTGGGTGGGGAAGCACACTCCCACGCACGGATTGAATCCAGAGATAGGGTCTAACATCCAGGCAGAGACGACGCAAAGAGGGATAGGGAGGGTTTTAGTTAGGTCTACTCACCCGTTCCTATGTCCTCATCGAAGTCCGTCCCTGATGTCCAATGTCAAGAGAGCAGCAGCCATCCACCACTGTCCTTGCAAGAGAAGAGAGAGAACATCAACATTACCTCAGGGGTGTAACTGTTTGGGAGAGTGGAGCATTTCCAGAGTTAAAGTTTTGTTAATCTGCCCCTTCTCTGTCCTATCCTAGCCCTTTTCCCCATAGGAAATAAAGTCTTGTTTGTGTGGTTACCACTGCGTGTCCTTTTTCTTGTGCTAAGGGAAGCTCCGATAGATGGGCTTTACAAAGGGGACTATGTGGGAAGAATTTACTGTAAGATTCCCCATGTCTTCTGAATGGGGTTTGGGTCCTGCCTCTTTAAAGGAAGGAAAATCCTTACAGGTGATCCCATGGGGTGAAACCCACTGTGATTACTTAGTCATCTGTCCTATTCACCACGATGTTTGTGACCCTGTGTATCACAGGAAGTAGCCCATGGGGCATTATAAATCCTCTGATTTCAAATGGACACTCGTGGATGAAGAAGGACAACTTTCAAATCCAGTGTGCACCGAGATTGTATGGACACTGAACGTATTGAGTACAATGCTCTTATCTTTCATCTGTTCATTAAACAAGGCCAAAGGAGCAGGGTTGGGAGGCTGGGCATTGACTTCCCAGGATCATTCCTCTCCTAGTGATTCCCATTACAAATCTCCAGTCAAGGATGGGTAAGAATGGTGTCCCTAGCCTCTGTCGTCAGAGGATGGAGATGGATGGCAGGAGAGAGATCACTTGATCATTGCCTGTTAGGTTCACTCCTCAGGGGCACCTGGCATTGGCCACTGTCGGTAGACAGATACTGGGCTAGATGGACCTTTGGTCTGACCTGCACGGCCTTTCTTATGTTCTTATGTATGGACAAACCCTAATGTCCTCAGTGATTCTAAGGACAAGATCCCAGGTTTGGAATAAAATTCTGCCTCCTTAAGATCATGTTTTCCATGAATTCAACTGTCACCAGATGGATCAGACTGAACAGTTTCAAACCTCGAGGAGGCTCTTACCTTCTAAACAGGGTCGGCTGTTTTCAAGTAAAATCACAAAAAGGGAAGGAGAAAACTCGAAAGAGGTTCCTCCTGGCGCTCAGGTACGTGAACCCCAATATTCCCCCAGTCCTCAAAGAGAGACCTGGAGAAGGAGACTTGCTGAAGCAAAGCCACAGGGGTCTCTGAGGTTTCCCTGGCCCCTCGCCCCTGTCCTGCCTGGCTGATGTCAGCATCTCTCTGTGAGGTCACCACCTCCCCACCACCTTTGGCCAATAGTCTGAGGTCCTGCAAAAGGCCTTTGTGATGTCACTGCCACACCCCTCCCTTGCTGGGCTAATGTCCTGCCCCTGGCCAGGCACTTTGGAGGTTTGAGCTACTCCCTGTGGATCACCCCACTCAAGGAGCGTTCGTTCTAGGAAGCAAGCCGGCTAGACAGGAAAACATCAGACCCTGCTCCCTATGCTACACTCAGTTCTAAAGAAACTAGTCGACTTTATTGCCACAAGAGACCATTAGAGCATCTAATCTGACCCCTGCATATCACAGGCCTCCTGTATGACACACTAGCTACTTTTGGGGTAAACACATTCCAGAAAGGCATCCAGTCATCATGAAATGACGTCACGAGATGGAGAATGCACCACTTTCCTTGGTAGCTTGTTCCTGTGGTGAATCATCCTCGCTGTTGAATATTTGTGCCTTAATTGTAATATGAATTTGTCTCTTTTCACCTTCCAGCCATTGGCTTTTTTTATGCCTTTCTCTGCTACATTAAAGAGCCCTTTAATAGCCAATCTTTCCTCTCCAGTAAGGCACTTCAACATTTCAATGAAGTCACCTTTCAATCTTCTTTTGAGAAGCTAAACAGGTTGAGCTCTTTCAATACCTCACTAGAAGGCATTTTTCTCCAGCCCTCAGAACATTTGGTGGCTGTTTGCTGTCTCAGCTCCAATTTCACACCATCTTTTTCAAATGAGGACACCAAAATTGGAGGCAGTATTCCAGTATCAGTCTCACTGATACCATGTCACCTCCTGTGACGTTCTTGACATAATCTGTAACTGTATAGATCACCGTTGCGACCACTGTTCTATATTTGCAGCCAATATTGTATAAAGGTGGTCACATAAAGGGTCTATGGAGAGGTTATGATTGGCTGATTATAATTATGCTATCTCTAGATATGTATCATTTTTGTAGTTGACATTATGAATATTGGCTCTATGCTGCCTGTATTTCCAACTTGTGCTATGCTTCTGGGGAACACCCCAGCCAGACAAATTGGTGTCAGCTCTGCCTAGCCTGCTTGATGGCCCATTAAGGACCATCAGCTACACAATTGACCCATTGAGAGAAGGCAGATATGCCTTGTGGCTCAGCAAGGTGTGCAGGGACCTGCCTATGGACAGAAATCTAAGGTTTTTCGATGTCACGTGCTGGATAGAGTGTCCTTGGGACAAAGAAAGCAAAGACCACATGGCAAGAGACTATAAAAGACTGACGCCTCATCTCCATCTTGTCTTCAGTCCTGCTTCCTATCTCTGGAGGGACTTTGCTACAAACTGAAGCTCTGTACAAAGGACTGAATGGCCCATCCCAGTTGTGGATGTACTCCAGAGACTTGATTTGAACCTGCAGTTTATTCCATCACTGCTACAAGCCTGAACCAAGAACTTTGCCAAAGTATAAGTTTTGCCCAGGACACCATTTCCCCTGACGCTGGTCCTTGGTAACATTTCTTGATGGGGGAGGCAGGGGGAGGGGCGAGAGACGAGGCGTTTTCTCTCTGTTTCTTTCCTCTCCGTTTTCTGCTCCTTCCTTCAATTCCAGAAACCTCCCTTGTGTTTCAGACTGTGCAGTGACACCCTCCCCACCCCAGGACTATGGAGCCTTTGGAGCAGAAAGATCTTAGGAGCTAAGCATGAATCCAGGGGTGAGTAGCTGGCAGGAAGGAGTCCTAGCAACTCTTCTGGGAGTGCAGGGGAGGAATGACTCCCCCTTCTCTACATTCTCCCCATGGGGCTCTGGGGAGCAGGGAGGGTTGTGTGATAAATTCCATCCAACATTCCCCTTTGATCCAAAACGAGAGACATCTCAGCTATGCACGATCCCCTTGGCAGCACCAAACAAGGGATGTTTTCCACTGCCCAGGAGACCCAGCCAGGGACTGATGTGCTGGAGATATGTTGGGAAAAGGGACTGTCTGAATTACCAAGGCAGGAAGCAAACAATGTACAGCAACATCATTAACCACAAACCATGCTCCAGCCAGAAGGGAAATGGGCAGGAATTCTTGCTGTTCAGCCATGGCCACACATACAGAGCTGCACAGCAGTGAGGGTGCTGGGTAAGCTGGTCTGAGCGAACAATTGGAAATGATCCTTCAGTGAGAACAGAACCAGAGTGTAGAAAGGCCCCTATGTTAAGTGGTTGAGGCTGAGGCCTTAGGAAGCTGGCCTACGATACCATAGGGATCTTTCTGTGGAGGTGTGATACTTGCCAGCTAGGGGAAGCTGGTGTGTGGTGTCTTTGTGGCTGCAGTTTCAGTGATGCAGGTTTCTCTATCCCATTGTTCCAGGGTCATCCTACTACATTGCCAGCTGCTTTTCAGCTGCAGTGTGGAGACTGTTTGTGTGTGGGGAGAGACAGTGTGTGTGTGTGTGTGTTGGGGAAGAGTGAGTGTGTTGATGTAGGTAGGAGCTGATCATTATTACCCCTACTTGAAAGAGGGAGACGCTCAGGCTGAGAAAGGAGAACTGACTTGTCTTAGGTCACACAGCCAGTCAATGGCAGAATTGGGAATAGGACCCAGAGCCCTGATTGTCAAATTAAACATCGGATTTTGAATTACATACATTGAATGACCTCAAGAAAGTGCTCTCAGATGAGCTCCAGACCAACAAGTATGCACAGTAATTATTCAGCCAGTATTTTAGGAGAACTGCAAAGTTAGAGAGAATCATGAACTGCTCAGAGACAATTAATGCAGAGAAGCAGCAAAATCCATCAAACATATAAGTGGTTATGACTTATTTACTTGGTCTTAAAAGAGAACAAAAAGGCCTTGAGTCTCCTCCCTGTCATTAACCCCCTGCTCAGACAATCAGAGTAGAGACTGAGGATGGGAGGCTGAGAGGTCTCACCAGAGAGCTCAAAGGATGGCCCAGGTCACTGGCGGGGATCACTGCCCCAGCACTACTGCAGCTCCACAGTTTTGGGTGGACCTCCCTCAGTGAGAGCTGCCGAGCACTCCCCCGCAACACACACACACACACACACACACACACACACACCCCTCCTGGTGTTAGGAGGGGAACGGGAGAAAGGAGAAAAGAAGCAAGAGAGGAAGAGAAAGGAGGGATGGATGGAGGAAAAGGTGAAACAAAAAGGACAAACCCTAATGTCCTCAGTGATTCTAAGGGACAAGATGCCAGGTTTGGAATAAAATTCTGCCTCCTTAAGATCATGTTTTCCATGAATTCAACTGTCACCAGATGGATCAGACTGAACAGTTTCAAACCTCGAGGAGACTCTTACCTTCTAAACAGGGTCGGCTGTTTTCAAGTAAAATCACTAAAAGGGAAGGAGAAAACTCGAAAGAGGTTCCTCCTGGCGCTCAGGTACGGGAACCCCAATACTCCCCCAGTCCTCAAAGAGAGACCTGGAGAAGGAGACTTGCTGAAGCAAAGCCACAGGGTCTCTGAGGTTTCCCTGGCCCCTCGCCCCTGTCCTGCCTGGCTGATGTCAGCATCTCTCTGTGAGGTCACCACCTCCCCACCACCTTTGGCCAATAGTCTGAGGTCCTGCAAAAGGCCTTTGTGATGTCACTGCCACACCCCTCCCTTGCTGGGCTAATGTCCTGCCCCTGGCCAGGCACTTTGGAGGTTTGAGCTACTCCCTGTGCATCACCCCACTCAAGGAGCATTCGTTCTAGGAAGCAAGCCGGCTAGACAGGAAAACGTCAGACGCTGCTGCTCCCAATGCTACACTCAGTTTTTTAGAAATTAGTCGACTTTATGGCTAGAAGAGACCATTAGAGCATCTAATCTGACCCCCTGCATATTACAGGCTTCCTGTATGACACAATAGCGGGTGGGAGGGGGCTGAGGAGGTGGGCAGTGGCAGGGGGACAGGTGAGCCAGCGGCTGACCCCAGCTCACCTCCACTCCACCTACTCCCCTGAATGTCCCACCCCGCTTCTGTGAATCAGCTGTTCGCGCAGGAAGCCTCGGAGGGAAGAGAAGCGGTGTGGCAGCTTCGCGCTCAGGCCCAGTAAGGTGGAGACAGAGACAAAGTGAGCTGGGTCAGGGCGGCCGCCCGCACCACAGCAGGTAACCCGGGGGGTGCACAGGGGAACCGCTCCCCACCCCAGCTCTCCTACCTCCTCTCTGCCACCCTGGGCCTTAGTGTGAAGGTGCCATTTGCTTCTCAGTCCTCCCAGGCGTCCCGCGCGAACCATCAGGGGCAGGGGTTCCAGAGGTGGTCAGGGGACAGGGAGAAGGGGTGGTTGAATGGGGCAAGGGTCCCAGGGGGGCCATCAGGGATGAGGAGGGGTTGGATGGGGTGACAGGGGGCAGTCAGAGGACAGGGAAGGGCAGTGGATGGGGTGGGGTCCAGAGGGGGGGCATAAAAGGAACGCAGGGGGTTGGATAGGCGCAGGAGTCCCGGGGGGACACAACCCCCTGGGGTGAGGAGGGAACTGGTTGTTAAGATTTTGGTAGCTCATCCCTGGCCAGGGGGGTGGGAGGCTGAGGAGGAGAGCAGGCGGGCAGTGGCAGGGGATGAGTATGCGAGCCGGGGAGGGGAGAGCTGAGGTGAGCTGGGGGACTGAGGAGGTGAGCGGGCCGGAATGGGTGGGGGGGCCGGGGCGCGGGCGGTGGGGACGGGGGTTGAGACGGGGAGCGGGGGGTGGGAGGCTGAGGAGGCGAGTAGTGAGTCAGTGGCTGACCTGTTCTACTGATCTGGTCTGGCTCCCATCCCCTCTCCGAGGGTTGCAGCTGTCTGGGGGTGTTGCCTTCCACATTCACACCTCATTCATTCAATAGCATAATTGACTACAAAGTGGGGAAGATCTTATTCTACTTCTAGCAAAAGAGAATTTTCTTTACCTTCATTATACTACCTGCGGGGCCTGCTATAACTTTTTACCAACATACAATAGTGCTGTTTTGGCGGGGTGGTGCTGGGGAAGGAGGGTTTGTTTCCACAGGGCGGACAGTCGTTGAGGGGGAGGTGTTTGGTGGGGCTGGGTGGCACTGGGGGGTTTCACTGGAGCCAGGGGGTTTTTGGCCCTCAGCTGTTTTCTTTGGAGTACTATTGCCCTTGCCGCTTTACGAGTTGTGCAGTCCTGGACTAAACCACAGACTCTGGACTCAGCATTCAAGTATCCTGCAGTCTGAACTTCGAACTGATACATTCCTCATTGGCTACCATTGTTTTCCCAGCATGGAAGTGCTTTTTGTCCAACATGGCAGCCAGATTGGGATCCATAGGCATGGAATGGCTCTGAAGGAATCAGCTGTTTCTCTCTGCGCTTCATGAAACTTTGGATTGAAATGGTAAAGGACAGTTGTTCCCAATTTAATCATGGTGTCCTTTAGGAGTGTGACCAAGGCCACTTAACTAGGAGCGGGGTCTAAAAAGAGTTTACCTGGGCCACAGGTCACCATAGCTTCCATCTCGGGGGTGAAAATCAACCACCAGTACCTGCAATTTCTACCAGAGTTCTTGTCAAATCTGTGACCTTACTTGGAGTAATTTTATACTTCTCTGGCGTAGAATTCTTCACCAACTGCACAACTGATCAGTAGTGATAGTGAGGTACAACTCCCCCAACTATGCCCTTTTATTTCTTTAATCTGGAGGCACAGATTTAAATTAGGGACTAAATTCAGGTGCAGCTTAGAATCCCTGTAAGACACCAAATGTCAGGTCTCTATTAAAAACAGGCATCTTTCTGCAGCTATATCACATTCAACACACATTCCATTTTCTGCACATTTGCAGCACCTCCAGGGGTGAGCTGAAGACAAATGTCATTTCCATTTTTCCCATCCCTACCTCAATATGGATTGTATTTCCCAAATAATAGGCAATAAGCAGCTGATTAGGAAGGAGATATCTTCAGGAGCGACTCTTGCAGGGCCTGGGCCACAACGACCTTGGTAGTGAAATCCATGGGTATTTTGCTTCATTCCAGGTCATTTACTAGGGAATCCTCTTCTCAGCTCTTTAGAAAAAATAGTGACCTAACCAATTGAACAAATGGGGGATTGGAATGGTGATCGGGAATAAGGGAATCCCTCTGACTTACACTAACTTCTTCTGTTGTTACAAAGGGTGAAATGACATTTTCCCCTATCCCTGCCCTGTTCCTGCTCTTTGTTATAGTTCAATATATTTTAAGTGAGGAAAATGATAATAAAAATATCTGCTCTCCAGCACAACCTGAAGCAACATCAGAGCAACTGGGAATGAAACAATTGGTTTCCAAAGGGGGAACTCGATGACTAACACTTGGTTTGAAATGGGGGAACAGTATAACCGTGATGCTCAGGGTTTGTTTAGACTAGGAAAAGTGATGGAGTTTAGGTCAGGACAAGGGGAAAGCTAATGCCAACCACTGCACCTGGGCTGCATCTGCACTACAACTATAATTGTCTTTTTACACCAAGATCACTAACTTGAGCAGCCAATGCCATGTACAGCCCTAGTGGATGGAAGGCACAGGTAGTTTTTGCCTCAGTGTAGCTTGTTGGGATCAAACCTCTCTCTCACCTGGAGCTGATGAACATTCCTGGCTGGAGGGACACACACTCCTACGACTCAAAAGGAAAGGAGTTGATAGAAAAGATCACAGGACTGACCCCAAAGAAAGGTAAGCTGCAAAATGCAGAAGCAGGTAACTCATGTGTGGGAGCTGAGAGACCACAGTGAAGATGGAGCAAAGACCACAATGCAGGAATGAGCAAATGCGATAAAAACAACAAAAAAACTCCCCCTCAACCTTTGGCCAGCCCTAATCAAGGCATTTATTACAGTTCTCTCCCATGTGGATTTTCTGATGTTTAATAAGGTTTGTGCTCTGACTGAAGCTTTTCCTACACTCAGATCATGTGTAGGGTCTCTCTCCACAGTGGATTCTCTGAGGTGTGATCAGGGTAGAGTTCTGTGTGAAGCTTTTCCCGCACGCAGAGCACGTGTAGGGCGTCTCTCCTGTGTGGATTCTCTGATATCTGATAAGGTGTGAGCTCTGATTGAAGCTTTTTCCACACTCAGAGCATGTGTAGGGCTTCTCCCCTGTGTGGATTCTCTGATGTGAAATGAGGGTTGAACTATGAGAGAAGCATTTCCCACACTCAGAGCAGCCATAAGGTTTCTCTCCTGTGTGGATTCTACGATGTGTGATAAGGTGTGAGCTCCAATTGAAGTGTTTCCCACACTCATGGCATGTGTAATGTGTGTCTTCCAAGTTGATTCTCTCACTTGTAATAAGGTCTGTGTTGCTACTGAAGTTTTCCTCTGGCCTCTGCTGAGTCTCACAGGCTTTTGCTTTTGCTTTTTCTGAGAGTGCACAACTCCAGGAAACATTCCCTTTCGATCTTCCTGATAATGTCCCATGTGGTTCTATTGGCTCAGCATCTTCCTGCTGGGGTTTCTCCTCCTTGTTATCACTCACCATCCCGTCACCTGATGGGAGACAGAGAGAATGAGACATAGGTCACTCTCTGTGCCTGAGAGAAAGGAAATCTCAGAGATAGGAATGGAAAAAAGGATGAACCAACCAAAATATATGTTGGAGATTTTCCCAAACCTCTCCCCAGAGGAGAATGGAAGGGATCAGTTTTGGTCTGCATCTCACCAGAACTCTCAGGGAAAGCGAGATTGGGGAGGGACCTGCTGCCAGTTGTCAGTCAGGATAGGTGGGATGCTGTAAGTGACATCTATCTAATGATGCCACATCTGCAGGGAACAATCCTGAACTTGGAGAGCTCACAAGGTCTTTGTAGGGCATCCCAAATGTTTCCTGGACAGTTTTTGAGTTGGTTTAACCACCCCACCTGTGCAGGCAGCTCTCAGGGCACTTCTTTCTCAGAGCCCTGGAGACCTGGGACCCTGTAGCCCTGAGGATTAATCTGTTGGTCTGTATAAAATGTCTTTTTGATAAAAGTGTGTAGGCTGCATAGATTAATAGAATTTTCAATAAGCTGTAATGCAAGATACCTAGAAGCTTCTAGGCCAGACATCCTGGCCTATTTCCTCTGTGATGCTGAAAGCAACCTTTAAGACCCTTACTCAGAAAAGTAATAATAGGAGACAAACCTACGCAAATTGTCTAGGGACTTTTTGAATATCTGCTAACCTTTCACCTAGTTAGGTGCAAAAGGAGAGTATTTCTGCCCACAAAATCTAACAAGTACACCACAAGATACATAGATAGTTGTCATTTAATACGTACACAAAGGTCAGCCTATGAAAACGGGTACCCTCTCCTTTCCATGGGGGAAAGACAAATTTGGGCATAGGAGGAAGGATTTCTCCCTATAAAAAGGGTGGTAATCCTCCATTAGGGCAGACGATACATCCAGCTATTTCCCATCATCTCACCCCGTCTCCCTTTGAAGGCTGTCAACTACTGATGGTATTTCTTTTCACAGCTGTAAGTATAAAGTTCTAAGTTCTGCTTTGCCTTTTAAAGCATCTAATTTTATAGATTTATACTCAGTCTTTTTATTATTTCCTTTTTAAAATAACACCTACGTTCAGAGTGAATTAGAACTGTGTAATATCATATCATATCTCTTAAAGAACTGTGATATTTTGTAACTTTGTAATCTCATACTGCTTTTAACATTTTACATTTACTTCTTGTTTCATTGACTTTAAATAAAAGGTCTTGTTTGACTGATTCTGTCTCAGTATAGTTTTTCTGCCACATACCCCAATCTCCTTGTATAAATTCTGTGAAGCCTGATTCAAGACGAACTTTATCTTCTGATCACACATATTGGCGAGCCATATCCATATTATTAATCTTTATCAATTATTATTAACATTCTTAATTAATTAGAAAATTAATTATTAAATACAACTAAATTAAGTGGATAAATTCCACTGTCCCTACTAACCCTCCCCAAATCAGGCTACAGGCTGGCGAGCCAGCAGGAGGAGATTTAAGGAGTGTGTGACAGGAATTTCAGATATCCAGGTATTCCTGGACCCTTTGAAACGCAAGTAAATAGTTAACTTCAGTAAACTCTGAAACTCTTAAACCAGAGTCAACTTCCTATGATTATTGTTGCTGGCAATACGCCCAGTATTTCCGTTTTGTATTGTGGTTAAGCATCTTAAGGTCTTTACTTTCACTTTTGCCTAAAGGTTTTAACTGTATTGATAACTGAATATAGTAATATTGTTTTAAAGTGATAAGCGCGCACAGAAAGGGGTTTTTATATGTTGAAGAAGTTAATGAATGGTACCGAATAAAATATTTGCAGTAGCACGGAATTCAGTGACCCACACTAGTGGTGGCGGGGAGTTAATAAAGCAAGGTATTCATAGCCGCCAGAAAGGCCGCAATCAGTCAGAACTTGAATAGTTCAAAGATACCTTATCTTAGTCCCATTAACTCTTCCGGACTGCACCTCTGATCCGTCTGCCTCAGTATTCCCCCAATATTTGGCAGGTCCCGACAGAGGGGAAAGACCTCTCGATCTGCTATAAGCCATTGAGAGAAGAGAGGGAACGTATCCCCACTCCCTCTATTTACTTGGGACTTTTATGATATAGTGTTTAAACCGGTTAAGGGGTATTATTCCTGTTGTTTTCTGTAAAAGGGACGCCTTTTTGGATCAGAATTAAATCAACAGAGGATTGATTCTAGTGAATATACTAGACTATACTAGATTCTAGTGAATATACTAGAAGAAGAAAGAGATGAATTCTCTATTTCGTATTAAGAGAGTTAAAAGTGAAGATAGAACAGGAGTGGAGTGTGTTGGAGTTTCTAGCAGTTTAGCTTTGGAAAACTTTGCTAGGAGATATATTCAGGAACATGGTGAAGGTTTGGAGCAGCTGAGAAATAGTGGAATGATTTCTGAGCAGAGAAACCCGTGGGGTTTTGTGAGTAATGTATTTGAGGAAGAAACAGAGCAGAAAAAGAAAAGAGCAAAAGTGGTGAAGGGAATAGCTGTTGAATGCTTGCTTGTAGCTTGTAGTTCATTGGGAAAAAAATTGGATAAAAAGATGGAGTTACTCAGGGAAGTTCAGCAGATGCTGGTAACCTACAAAGTAGACCGTGGTCGGTTGTTGGAAAAGATTAAAGAACTAGAAAAGGGAGAAAATATAGCAGAAGAGGTTGAAGAATTGATTCCCATCCCTATTGGTATGGTGGAACCGACAGAGGTAGAAAATCCTATTGGACCAGTGACTAGAAGTAAAACAAGTGAATTAGCTCAAGCAAACACAGTACCTTCAGAAGCAAAGTTGCAGATTGAATCTGTGGAGTCAGAGGAGGAAATTGGCAGTGCAGAAGTAACTGACAGTCTGCCGATAAGAGACGGAAGTTCTGAAATGACAGTTCAGGAGGCAGAGACAAGTGTCACAGTCAGTGAAGCAGTTAGTGACACAAACAGAGAAGCAGGGAAAGAGGAAAAGATCTCTACTTCTGTAGAGACAGCTTCTGTAAGTGAAGAAGCAGTGCCTTTAAAATCGGTCATTGTTCAAGGATTAGAAGAGGCCGTATCACAGGTAACACTTGTAGCTAATGCATGTGATGTAGTGATCTCTAAGTTACAAAGAGAGCTACAACAACAAGCAGGGAGTAGAATTCCTGCTCCTCCACCCAATTTTACATTAGCACCATATAGAGTAGAAGATCCAGTCCCTTTGGGTGGACATTTATTGGCATTCGGGCAATCAACATTGCCTAGACCCCAGGAATTTCGTGGGTCCTCTACACCCCCGTGGTATATGCTGGTATCACCTAGTGTATCGGTAGAACGCCCTACCACACCAGATTTCAGTGGACTAAGGGATGTCCTGCGTCAGTGTGGAGACACTTTGAATGTAAGCCATAGACATTTCATGGAAAATTATCCTAGATACCCAGGATTATCTCCAGTGGAAAGTTTTGATGGTTCAGATGAGGAAAATGTGAATCCAGGTAGAAGGAGGCATAGAATAGAAATTGTGGATTTAAGCTCAAATGAAAGCTCAGATTCAGATCCAGAAGAAGGAATTGCAGGTTCCAATTCTGATTGTCCTGTAGCAGTTGTTACAGATATTAAAACCTTAGACCTAGTAGCTAAGCAAGTAGGAATGATGGAGGATTCTTCAGTTGCTATGCATGCACAACATGTGCAGGAGACAGCAAAAGTGTTTGGCTTACCAAGGGAAGATTGGGTTAAAATCTTACAACTCACAGTGAATCGAGCATTGTGGAGTACTTTGCCACTTAAGTTTAGGGTAGGAGAGAAAACTTTTGAAGAAACAGTAGCCCTATTGGAACATAATCAGCACCCAGGGCAAGCTGGAGTAGCAATTCTGTCTAACTTAAAGCAGAAACCTAATGAAACTCCACATCAGTTTCATTTGCGGTTAAGTGCAGCTTGGCGGAGTCATATCAAAGAAGAAACAGATGAACTGCCATACATCAGTTTGCTAGTTAATAATTCTATTCCTCAGTTAAGAGAAATGGTTAATATGCATATCACTGATGATATTTCTTTAAAAAGAACATTAGCCTTATTGGCTAAAGCATATGCACAGGGAGGCTCTAAATTAGGTCAGCGTGGAGCCCCGGTTGCAGTACTTCAGGAACCACAAACTAATCCTACGGTGAGGATTGAGGGACCTCGACCTCAGCCAGGATTGGGACGAGGAGTTCCTAAATTCCCTAAGTATCAACTTTGGCAAAATGACCCTAACCCATGTAATAACCCTGGACCTTCGAGTGGCCAGGCCCCTCGACAGGGTTATGCGTTTGGATCCTATGCAGGAGCCCGGGATCGTGTTCCTTTCTTTTCAGATGCTGCACAGAACAGTTCACGTCTGCAGAGACCTAAATCACCGCCTTTGCACAAAACTGAGGACTCAGTTGTGAAAATGTTTAGAACAGTGCAACAGACGCTTGAAGCTCAACGACGGGCTATCCAAGAACTTCATGCCCGTGTGAATGAGCTGATGATGATGGAAGGCCAAGGCTCAGCAACCTTGAACCATCCAGTGGCCTCCGTTGATCCATCCCCTTTTCCCCAGTGGACAGCCACTCCTCCAGAATTGGCTGCCTCTGAGGAGATAGAGGAGGAACCCCTAGATTATCTGACAGCATATGCTGCATGACTACAAACAACTCCGAGTGTAGTCATAACCCCTTTAGGCAGAGATACAAGTGGAAGACCCACAATATCTGCAGTGATAGAGGGACTAGACAGGAATCTCATTATAGATACTGGAGCAGCAATCAGTATTCTCCATGTCGAGGATCCTAGATCCTCTCCTCTATCATCAGGATGTACCAAGACACTTGCAACTTTTGCAAGTAATCGGGTTACTACCACACTTTCTTTAAGAGGAAATGCCTCTATCCACTTTGAGAAAGGATCGATGGTCACCAATAAATATTGGTTACCTCTTTGGGTCCTTGGCAAAGGACCTACAAAGTCAATCTGCAAAGCCATCCACGGACCTTCATACACCTGGGATCTTAGTGGCGCATTTCTTTTGGATGGAGTAGGATTAGCTTGGGCACATGCCAGACAATTTTCACAATATTGTTGCACATCCATCCTAAGAAGTGGCCACCACCCTACAGATGCAAGACGTTGGACAGTTTTGTCCACTCCCTGATGTCCTCCTGTAGGAGTGTCATGGACCATGTACATCATTTCCCTCCGTAGGTGAGCTGGAACTACCCACACAGGGAAAGGACCTCCTGTATACATGAGAACTCCATCTACGACTTGTAACTGCTGTTCATGTCGTTTGTACAAAGGGTCTATTGTTAGTGATCCCTCTTTGTCTATTTTGGAAAGCTCTAAAATTACTTTTATTATGTCCTTATCCAATTTTTGCATGTCTTTTAGATCTGGTATATTGGGTTGTACCAATTTAGTAGAAGCTATAGGACATTTAGGATTAGGGGTAATAACAGAATACTCCTGATCCTTACCTTCCCAAAATTCTCCTGATCGGGCTCCTTCACAGGCCAATTTATCAGCTTTCTCATTTTCCATAGCATAAGGGTCTAATTTCCAGTGAGCTTTTACTTTTTTAATTTGGATTGGCCGCTCTGAAACAGTAACTACTACTGTTAACCAATGGATATATCTCATCAGTGATGCATACCTAATAGGTGTGCCATCAGAAGATGTAAAACCATTTGTTTCCCAATATGGTAGGAACTCTGTGAGAAGAATTTACAATCTAAATAGAAAAGACAAACACAGAATGGGGGAAGGGGTAGAATCCTCTGTTAGAATAGAGATATTCAGGCCTGCCTGTAAAGCCTATACATTAAGAACTTACAAGTGTTTGTTATCACTTAACTAGTTACAGGAGTATGAAAACAAAGAATGAAAATCTCAGTCTGCCTGTGTATGGGTCTTCTCTCACTAGGATAGTCTGAGGCCTTTTTCTTAGGCTAAGGACTTTGGCTAAGCAGCAGGGGCAGCCATTAGCTGGGAAGCGAAGGGTCACATCCTCTCATCCCAAACCAGTCACACTGAAATAAGGTGCTATTAGGCTGTTAGGAAGACGATCCTGTCTGTATGATGCCCATCACCACCAGATAAAGAAACAGATCTTAAGATGGATAAAAGAAACTTAGTTTGACAGCATCCTGTCTGGCAAGAAATCACTTATCAATGACTCTGACTGCGAAACTCTCATTTCTGTATTGTTCTATCTTTATGGCCCTCACTTTTCTGTTGTTTATCTGTCTGGTTCTCTAATTGTTTCTCTCTTCTGTACAATCAATCGTGCTAGGTGTAGCTGAGAATATGACTATATAAACTGGGGTCAAACAGGAGGGGGAAGGGAAATTGGAATCATGTTTATTAAGTGGGGGGAACAGGAACAGGGACACAGGCAAGGCTGGGAAGGAGGACGGGGGTAAATGCTCTGCAGCATCAGTGCTGGGAAGGGAACACTGGGGAAGAGACTGTATGGGTGTATAGAGATAAGCCCGAGTGGTGTGAAGGGCTTCGGAATATGTAATCTTATAGGTGTAACAATTGTACGGGCTACACAACCACCCAGTGACATCATCAACAAAGTGCCCATTTGTGTCTGGGTCGCGGCCCTGCTATGGGAGGGAGTGTGACGTTATTGGTATAAACTGGGACCATATAGAACATGCTTTGCAACCAAGGTCCTGTAGTGGCACCAAATCTTAGGTAAAGGGGGTCATATAAGGTGTCTAAGACCAGGTTATGGGTGGCTGGTTATGATTATGCTGTCTGTGTGCATGTGTCATTTTTAGTTGAAATTATGTATATAGGCTCTATACTGTCTGTATTTCAAGTTGGTGCTGTGCTTCTGGGAAACATCCCGGAGAAGTTGGTGTTAGCTCTGCCCAGCTTGCTTGATGGCCCATTAAGGACCATCAGCTACACAATTGACCCATGGAGAGAAGGCAGACACGCCTTGTGACTCAGCAAAGTATGCAGGGACTGGCCCATGTGACTCCAGACTCCATTTTGCTGTAATTTTCCACAGTAAGGACAAAGAGGTTCTTACACCTGGAAAAGCCTATCTAAGGCTGATGCCTCATCTCCATCTGGTCTACAATCCTGCTTCTTACCTCTGGAGGGACTTTGCTACAAACTGAAGCTCTGCACAAAGGACTGATAACCCATCCCAGCGGGGGATGTACTCCAGAGACTTGATTTGAACCTGCAGTTTATGCCATCACTGCTACAAGCCTGAACTAAGAACTTTGCCATTACTGAATGTAATTGATTCCATTTAACCAATTCTAGCTCTCATCTCTACCTTTTTTCCTTTATGAATAAACCTTTAGATTTTAGATTCTAAAGGATTGGCAACAGTGTGATTTGTGGGTAAGATCTGATGTGTATATTGACCTGGGTCTGGGGCTTGGTCCTTTGGGATCGAGAGAACCGTTTTCTTTTATTGGGGTGTTGGTTTTCATAACCATTCATCCCCAGGACGAGTGGCACTGGTGGTGATACTGGGAGACTGGAGTGTCTAAGGGAATTGCTTGTGTGACTTGTGGTTAGCCAGTGGGGTGAAACCAAAGTCCTCTTTGTCTGGCTGGTTTGGTTTGCCTTAGAGTGGAAAAACCCCAGCCTAGGGCTGTGACTGCCCTGTTTGAGCAATTGGTCCTGATCTGGCACTCTCCGTTGGGTCCCGCCAGAACCGCATCGTCACAGGGAGGAATGCAGCAAGGACTCAGGATCAGTGGCCAGGGTCACTGAGCATAGACATGGGGAGGTTATATGGGGAGAGGGGTTATGAGTGGGAGAGGGAGGTCAAATGTTAAAATAATGATATTTGGGGGGGGGGGGAAATGTAAAAAGAAGTGAAACTGAACAGAAATAAAACTGGAGTGTAGGCTCTAAAGCAACAAGGCTTCAGTAGGGATTGAGGGTTAAAGGTCTGGGATCCCCCACAGCTCTAGATTCCCACACCTCTCCTCCCTCCCAATGACCCACCCAGCCCACGTCCCGGGTGCCCGTCCTCCACCCTCCCCTCCCCTTCTTCCCATTACTCTCAGCCGGCACCACTTCCCGGCACCTTGGGAGCTTATTGTATTTTCTCCTCATCTCTCACTACCTCCTACCTCCCTGCTGCTTCTTAGCTCTAACCCTGCACACACCCTCCCCATGTCCTGGCACCCCAGAATTATCTACTCCCCCCTCTTCTCCGCCCCTCCCACGGCTCTCTTATCCCTTCACCCATGGGATCCTGAATGGCAACATTACACGCTCTCCTAAAAGAGCTCATCTCACTGTCACACAAATCATGCATGAGTCATATACATATTTACTCAATTTAGAATTCTACAGGAGGCATATTTTCCTCTTAAAATGAGGAAAAGGCATGAAAGCTACAGTGATTATTATAGCCAATAAGGATATATTAAATCCAATTTTAAAATGACTGACGGCACCAAAAAGGCACATGTCCAAAAATGATACTAGCGTGTGGGAGATAAGGCAAAAAAAGGGGGGCAAGAAAACCTGCAAAACTTGTATGATGAATAAAGGTATACCCAGCAAGACCACCGTCTTATTAAGTATATTAAGTACAAAATTAATCCCTAACAATGGTAGTGGTAAATTACTAGATGGAAATGGCAGTATTATCAAAAATAATACAGAAGAGGTAAAAGTGTTCAATAAATATTTCACTCCTGGAGTTGGAGAAAAACAGATGATTTAATCATATAAGACGTTGACAACGACAGTCTCTCCATCCCAACAATAACTCACGAGGATGTTAAACAGCAGCTATTACAGTTAGACATGTTTAAATAAGCAGGTCCAGATAACTTGTATTAAGAGTTTTGAAAGACCTGGTGGAGGACTGTTAATGTTGATTTTAATTAGGACTTGGACCAATGGGGAAATTCCAGAAGACTGGAAAAAAGCTAATGCTGTGCCAATATTTAAAAAGTGTAAAAGAGATGACCCAGCTAATTACAAGAGTGTTAGTCCGATACTGGGCAAGATAATAGAGCAGCGAATATGGATTTAATTAATAAAGAGGTAAAGGAGGGTAATATAATTAGTACCAATTAACAAAGGTTCAGAGACAACAGATCCAATCAAACTAACTGGATATCCTTATTGGGTGAGATCAAAAGTTTGGTTGCAGCTAATAGTATTGATGAGCTAAGAGGTGAAAACATTACCTAGACTTCTGTAAGGCATATTGTGAAGAAGTAGGAAGCACAGACTGTCTGTGCGGGGGAGGGGAGAGCCAGAGGTTTAGGTGAGATGCAGGAATTCAATCGGTGAGCTGAGCTTGGCCTGGGGGAGGGGAGGTGACACCTCTGGCCAGGGGAGACAAAGGAAGGAGGCGGAGGAGAGAGGAGGGGCCGGAGAGGACTGAGAGACTCAAGTGGGCTGGAGAAGAGAGAGGAGCGGGGAGACCGAGCTCTGATCCCCGGGGGGGGGCTGTGAGGCCCCCCAAGATGGACCGAACCGGGGGGATCTGGTTATCTGTGCCTGCAAGACCTGTGTTGGACTGTGTTCCTGTCGTCTAAATAAACCTTCTGCTTTACTGGATGGCTGAGAGTCCTGGTGAATCGTAGGGAGCACGGGGGTGAAGGCCCTGGGTCCCCCACACTCTGTGACAACTGGTGGCAGCGGTGGGATCGGCGGCACCCCGTGGACGGCGCTTCCTGCAGTAAGTGACTGGGGAGCAGGAAAACGAAGGGGCGATTCACTCCTGGGCGAGTGTGGCCAGAGAGCAGGACTTTGCAGTAACAGGGTCCCCCGGGGGATCACAGCGAGCGATCCCCGGGGCGGAGGAGTCTGCAGCTCGACCCTGGCAGAGAGGGGGTGACCTCAAAGACTGGCACACGAGGGGTCCCCCTGGAACCCGTGGGGAGCGGCGAGCACCCCGGCCTGCGAGTGGCCAGCAGGAAGATGTATTCCCAGAAGCACAAGTGGGAGCTGGTGGAGCTGTGCAAGCAGGGGGGGCTGCGCCATGGGAAGCTCACCAAGGCCCAGCTGATTGCCCGGCTGGAGGAGAGAGATCGCAGGGATGAACCGGTCCCTGTCTCTGAGGGAAGCAGCCGGGCAGATGCAGCGCAGGCACCAGTGTCTGTACCCGCTGGGAGTGGCCAGTCGGCGGATGAGGGCTCCTCGAGACCCCCCACCCCTAGGCCTAGGGGGAGGGGGAGGAGGAGCCCAGCTACGGAGGGCACCGTGACCCCCCCGGCCAGCAGGGGATCGTCCCGGCGACGCTCGGCCTCCGTGGAACTCAGGCGGCTGGAGTTGGAGAGAGAGATCAAACGGATGGAGATGGAGGAGCGTAAGGAGCTGAGGGCATATGAGGAAAGACAAAGCCAGCGTGAATACGAGGCGAGAGAGAAGGAGAAGCAACAGCAGCGTGAATTCGAGGCGAGAGAGAAGGAGAAGCAGCGTGAATTCGAGGCGAGAGATAAGGAGGAGCAGCGTGAATTCGAAGCGAGAGAGAAGGAGGAGCAGCGCAGACATGAACTGGCCCTGGCCCAGCAGAACAACAGTAAGACCCCGGCTGCGGTGAGTGAGGGGGGGCCCAAGCCTACAAAGAGCTTCGATACGAACTTCCTGGCCCCGCGTAAGGAGGGGGAGGACATAGACACCTTCCTGACGGCCTTTGAGAACGCCTGCGAGCTGCGCCAGGTTGACCCCGCAGACAGGATCCGGCGCCTCACCCCCTTACTGGACTCCACCGCCGTGGAGGTGTACAGCCGAATGAGAGGGGAGGAGGCGCGGGACTACAACCTGTTCAAAGAGGCCCTGCTCCGCGAGTTTGGGCTGACCCCGGAGATGTACCGGAAGAGGTTCCGGGGTCAACGTAAGACCCGGGAGGTCACATACCTGCAACTGGTCAACCGGGCGCAGGGGTATGCCCGCAAGTGGACGGCTGGGGCCCAAACCAGAGAGGACCTGCTTGACCTATTCGTACTGGAGCACCTGTATGCGCAGTGCCCGTCTGACCTGAAGCAGTGGCTGATGGACCGGAAGCCGGAGAACCCGCAGCATGCAGGCCGGCTGGCCGACCAATACATGGACAGTCGGGCGGGGGATGGCAGGGAGGAGTCTCGAAGGAGCAGGCCTGCCTCGACGCAGAGAGAGAGTCACCATGGGACCTCCCAGAAGGAGCCGAGGGAGGGCCCCCACCAAAGGGAAGCATCTGGCGTCAGGTCCAGCCGTCCCCCTCGAGGGGACCCACGAGACATGGGCTGCTATCAATGTGGCCAACCGGGCCACGTACGGGGCCAGTGCCCCAAGCTCCGGGACAAACTGAGCAGACCAACCCCACACCGGGTCAACTTGGTAGAGACCCAGCCGGATGAGGGGCAGCGGTCGCACGAAAGGGGGGTGGGCCGCGTACCCCCTGCAAAGGAGGGAGGGGGGCCCCGGGTCGACCCCTCCGAGGGGCTGGATGCTCCCAGCCCTGAGTTTGGGGTTTACAGGGTGGGCACGGGACTACCCCTCCGGAGCGAGTGCCTTGTTCCCCTGGAGGTAGACGGGAGGGAGGTCACTGGGTACTGGGACACGGGCGCAGAGGTGACTCTGGCCCGGCCCGAGGTGGTGGGCTCAGATCGGATGGTGCCCAACACCTACCTGAACCTGAGGGGTGTGATCGGGACCCCATTCAAGGTGCCTGTCGCGAGGGTACACCTAAAGTGGGGGGACAAGGAGGGCCTCAAGGACGTGGGAGTGCACCCACATTTGCCCACGGAGGTGTTAATGGGGGGGGACCTCGAGGACTGGCCAAGTAACACCCAGGGTACCCTGTCCGTGAACCGTAGTCAGGGTCGACGCAGGGCTCTGCACCCTGACCCCGGGGAAAGTACTTTGGCCGAGACACCGGACCCTGACCCGGTAGGGAGGGAACGCCCAGGGACAGGGCTCAGAGAGGCTGTGGCCCCGGACCCAGCCGGTGAGAGAGGACAGATCCCCGCCCCTGCCCCAGCGGCTGAGTACCAGGCCGCGGTGCGGGGAGACCCCTCCTTGCGGAGGATAAGGGACCTGGCCAGCCTCGGGGGGGGACAGACCATGGGACGAGGTGGCCGGAAAAGGTTCCTGTGGGAGAAGGGGCTCCTGTACCGAGAATGGGCTCCCCCAGGGAAGATGGAGTCAGGGGGGATCAGGAGGCAGCTGGTGGTACCCCAGGAGTATCGCCACCAGCTGCTGTGCCAGGCCCATGACATTCCCCCCTCAGGGCACCAGGGAGCCTGGCGTACCCAGCAGAGGCTGCTGCAGAACTATTACTGGCCTGGGGTCTTTGCCCATGTCCGGCAGCACTGCCGCTCCTGTGACGTCTGCCAGAGGGAGAGGAAGGCCCAGGTCAGAGGGGGGGCTCTGAACCGAGAGAACCCGAATCACAGCCCCCCAGACTGGAACGTGGGGAGAAGGCCCCAGCCCAGGGTGCACCCCAGGGGTATTGGGGTGGGGAAAGGGCGCGGGCGGCATAAGGTTGTAGGTGGGTCCGAACTTCCCCGGGTCACTGGCTGGAGTGACCCCGCTCAGTTCAGTCTCGGAGGGGGGAGAGGTGTGAAGAAGTAGGAAGCACAGACTGTCTGTGCGGGGGAGGGGAGAGCCAGAGGTTTAGGTGAGATGCAGGAATTCAATCGGTGAGCTGAGCTTGGCCTGGGGGAGGGGAGGTGACACCTCTGGCCAGGGGAGACAAAGGAAGGAGGCGGAGGAGAGAGGAGGGGCCGGAGAGGACGGGGAGACACAAGTGGGCTGGAGAAGAGAGAGGAGCGGGGAGACCGAGCTCTGATCCCCGGGGGGGGGCTGTGAGGCCCCCCAAGATGGACCGAACCGGGGGGATCTGGTTATCTGTGCCTGCAAGACCTGTGTTGGACTGTGTTCCTGTCGTCTAAATAAACCTTCTGCTTTACTGGATGGCTGAGAGTCCTGGTGAATCGTAGGGAGCACGGGGGTGAAGGCCCTGGGTCCCCCACACTCTGTGACACATATGACTTGGTTCAGCACAATATTTTGACTAGAAAACTAGAAAGATACAAAATAAACACAGCATACATTAAACAGATTAAAAACTATGATTGTAAATGGGGAACCATGCTTGAGTAGATTTCTTTCTAGGGGGTTCCCACAAGGATTGGTTCTTGGCCCTGTGCTATTTAACATTCTTATCAATGACCTGGAAGAGAATATAAAATCATCATTGATAAAGTTTGCAGTTGCCACAAAGATTGGGGTTCGTGGTAACTAATGAAGTGTCAGAAGATTCAGGCTCCAGCACTGGGAGTCCGGGAAGTTTTCCCAGCCCTGGCTGGAGAGTTATTTCCTGTTCCACAAAGAGTGGAAGTTCCATTCCCAACTCCTGTGCCTTGAAATTAGGCCCTGACACTACACCACACATTCAGCATAGTGGTATGATTATAAAATGATTAGGACATAATTATGTTGCATTTTGTGCAAGATTTGTCATGTTCAGTGTGATTGGAAAAGTTATGATTTGCTGAATATGACTGTCCTATTTGTGTGCATGTATCATGTTCGTAACTGAAGTTATGGATATTGACTCTGTATCTGTATTTCAAATGTGTTTACTCTGGGTAACACTCACAAAAAGCCTTTCAGGTACAACAAAGAAGCCAGACAGTGTTCATGGCTCATCAAGAAAGACAATGGACCGTGGAAGAGCTTAGCCCTCTTGTGAATTATTCAGCTAGCCTATGAGTCATGGCTACTATGACTCAGCAGGGCATGCTACGGCAGGTGAGCAGACCACATGACAACGAACTCCATTTTGGTACCTATATTTTCCACAAACTGGACTTGGAAACAAGTTTGGAACAAATGGTTCCCGCAATATGGAAAAGCTACATAAGGTGGAGTGTGACATCATTTCTTGGCCTCATTCCCCACACACGAGAACTCCTGGAAACACCTGAGGAAGAAAGACTGAACTGGGGAACTGCTGGTCCCAGGGTAAAGGGATTTTAGCTTGTGTACGGAAACTTGGTGGACTGCTTGTATCATCAGTCAGGGTGAGAAACTGCTAATTCAAATTCTATCCAGATAGTATGTTAAGCTTAGTTTGAGTTTTTGGTTATTTGTTAAGTAATCTGCTTTGATCTGTTTGCTACCACTTATGGCTGGTCACATCCTTTCCCCTCCCATTCCACACCCTAGACAGTTCCTGCCTCCCACTACCTCTAGCAGCTCCCGCCCTCCTATACATTTACTTCTCCTCTCCCTCCAAGCAGAACCCACCACCAGCTCCCTGATAATCCCTTACCTGAGCCAGCTCCATTGCAGCCGTTTCCTTCCTGCTGGGAGGAGGGGATGATTTAGGGTGAAAGGTGGACATTATTCTGTAGCCTGCCAGGGCAAGAAGGGCAATGTGAGAGAATTCAGACAGGGTTTCTGTCCTTTCCACATGTCAATTCCCCCCAGCATTTTTCCCTGGTAATGGACATTCTAGGTTCTGCCACACTGTGTAGCACAAAATGACCTCATTCCAGTACAGGCCTAGCCCCCTCCCACCAGGGTGTAACCTCCTAGACATAGTGAAACCCTCCCAGTAGCAGAGTCTCTCTGTTACACTTATACAGTTTGTAAATGATACCAAGCTGGGAGGGGCTGCAAGTGCTTTGGAGGCTAGAATTACAATTCAAAATGATCTGGACAAACTGGAGAATATAGGATGAAATTCAATGAGGACAAATCCAAAGTACTCCACTTAGGAAGGAACAATCAGTTGCACACATACAAGACAGGAAATGACTGCCTAGGAAGGAGCACAGCAGAAATGGATCTGGGAGTCACAGTGGATCACAAGCTAAATATGAGTCAACAGTGTTACACTGTTGGAAAAAACCCAAGTATAATCCTGAGATGTATTAGCAGGAGTATTGTAAGCAAGACATGAGAAGTAATTCTTCCGCTCTACTCTGCACTGATTAGGCCTCAACTGGAGTAATGTGTCCAGTTCTGGGTGCCACATTTCAGGAAAGATGTGGAAAAATTGGAGAAAGTCCAGAGAAGAGCAATAAAAATGATTAAAGGTCTAGAAAACATCACCTATGAGGGAAGACTGAAAAAATTGTGTTTGTTTAGTCAGGAGAAGATATGATCAGCTTTCAAGTACATAAAAGTTCATTTCAAGGAGGAAGGAGAAACATTGTTCTTAACCTCTGAGGACAGGACAAGAAGCAATGGGCTTAAATTGCAGCAAGGAAGGTTTAGGTTGGACATTAGGAAAAACTCCTGTCAGGGTGGTTAAGCACTGGAATAAATTGCCTAGGAGGTTGTGGAATCTCCATCATTGGGGATTTTTAAGAGCAGGCTGGACAAATACCTCTCAGGGATGGTCTAGATCAGGTGGCCAACATGTGGCTCTTTAGAATTTAATACGCGGCTCCTTGTACAGGCACCAACTCCGGGGCTGGTGCTACAGGCACCAACTTTCCAATGTGCTGGGTGTGCTCACTACTCAGCTACAGGCCCTGCCCCACCCCACCCCCTCCCACCCCCTTCCCTGAGCCTGCAGTGCCCACGCTCCATCCCCCCCGTCCCCCCCCCCCGAGGGTCTTCCATAGCGTGAGCAGCTGATCGGGAGTGCGAGGAGGGGGCCGTGCTGATTAGTGTGGCTTCCCATGGGTGGGAGGCACTGGGAGCAGGGGGTGGGAGCTGATGATTCTTTAGCAATGTATATTGGTAAATTCTGGCTCTTTCTCAGGCTCAGGTTGGCCACTCCTGGTCTAGATAATACTTCATCCTGCCTTGAGTGCAGGGGACTGGACTAGCTACCTCTCAAGGTCCCTTCCAGTTCTGTGATTCTATGAACCAAAGGCCAGAGATGAGCAGAATCAAAGAAGTCACTCTGGGGTTTCTCCCTGTCATTGTCCCCAAGGCAGCTCTCTCAGATTAACTAAGTTATTTGATGCTCCAGCCTTTATACAGTCTCTCCTGGGAGTGCCCCTTTCATGGGCTGGGCCTAGTTTTAGCTTTTGGGAAGCGTGACCCTGGGGGCTCTGAGACTGGGCCTTCTTGCCTCAGCACACCTTGTTTCTTTCTGTGGCTCCCAGTGAGTCCAAATGAGTAGATACTCCTCATACAGACTGTGAACATAAGAATGTGTTTTGTGTTTAGACTTTATTGAATGCTTGTAAGATGCTGCCTGAGTTATCATCTGACTAGTTGCATTGTGAGCCTCTGTGGCTCTGTAAATCACCAGACAGGAGAGAGGCTTTACCTATGTTAAGTGCTGATTGGCAACAGAATGCCTGGCAGGAAAGGTCCATCAACACCAGAGAGACTATTATGGGATGTTAACAAGGACACAAGACTGTTGTTGTGCTCTTCACTTCCCATTAGCTGAGTTTGCTGCTCAGAGCACATGGTAGGAAGGGGATGAAAAACCCCATAGAGAAGGAACTGATTGTCTGTATGCTGCCTGGACTCTGGGCGGGGGGGGGAGGCAAAGTTTCTAGGCATAAGCAAGAGATCACCAGCTGCTTAGCCTGGGTTAGTCCTAAAGAATATGTAGAGCTTGCTTATTACAGAAGCTTCTATTACCTTTGAAATTTAAGACTGCAACTCATCTGCATCTATAGGATTACCTGCTTTAACTTTGTTAACAACTCTCGTTTCCTTTTAAATAAGTCTTAATACAGGTTATGACAGGACTGACTACAAGTGTCTTTGTTGGAAGATCTAAGATTTAATTGACCTAAGGAAGTGACGGGTCCTTTGGGACTGGCAGTAACTTGAACATTGCTGTGATTCATGCTGTAAGGCAGTGGTTCTCAACCAGGGCCCCCCTGGGGGGCCGTGAGCAGCTTTCAGGGGGCTGCCAAGCAAAGCCGGCATTAGACTCACTGAGTCCCAGTGCATGGGGCTGAAGTCCCAGTGCATGGGGCTGAAGTCCAGGGCCCTGAGACCCATCACCAGGGCTGAAGCCAAAGCCTAAGCAATGTAGCTTTGCGGGGGCCCCTGTGGCATGGGGCCACAGGCAGTTGCCCTGCTTGCTACCCCTAACACCAGCCCTGGATTTTATATGCAGAAAACCAGTTATTGTGGCCCACATGGGCAGTGGAGTTTTATAGCGTGTGTGTGGGGTGGGGTGGGGAGGCTCAGAAAGAAAAAGTTTGGGAACCCCTGGAGTAAGGGACCACCTGTCACAAAGGTGAGCTCACCTGCATGGTGAGATATATGGGATCACCCAAGAGGATTGTCTGTGATTCCATGTTAATGCTGTTACAATGCCTGAAGCGTTTACACTGGATACTTGGTTGGTGAAATCTCCATACAGACCTCACACCCAATTTGGGGTTTGTGCCCTGCTTCTCACCAGTCTGCCTGAGGCTAGTGCTAGTGCTCTCGAGTCACTGAAGACAGTGTTACAGAGTTTTTTTACTGAGTAATTTTTTTTACTGAGTAATTTTTGCCCAGAGTGACTCTGACTTTCAAATTATATTTAAACATAGGAACTTATGGACTGGTTTAGGAATAAAAATAAATTAACATGTACAGAAATATGAAATAGAAAAACAAATAGGACAATTTCACTGCTCTACATGGGAAAAGCCCACACAGAGCTTATTTCATCTTGTGAATTTTTCTGCAGACTAAGCTAAGGGGGGGAAAAGAAAGAGTTTCTCTAATTGTTTTAAACCATGGATGAAAAGAACCTAACATAATCACCCTTGATTAACATGCTTATTATATAATATATAAACAGGGAAACCAGGGAGACAACCCTGGGCCACGAAAATAAATAAGGAAGCTTTCACAAGAATCAAAACAAAGCATCATTCAGAATCTGTAAACAACTGAGCCCGCTGATCCTAAAACTCATATTATAGGTAGACATGTACCTCTTTCTCTCTATTTGAAATATTTAGATAACATCCTTAATGTTTTATTATTCTTCATGTCTCCACATTAATCCTTTTTATATTGATAGTTCCCAATGTATCCTCTGCCAAGAAATGGACTTTGTGCAGAGAAAAATCCATTTTCTAGTGCCAAAGATATTGATAATTAACATTTATGTCATGAAACTTGTAATACCAGTTTGCTAAAATGAAGCTAAGCTTTTCATTATTATTTTAGAGTTTAATTTAGTCATCCAAGGTTACTCAGCTTCATGTTTATAAATTATACAGGGCAGGGACTTAACTCCTCTTGATCGACCTGTTTTGGAATTATGACTGTACAAGTAAGGAGGTTCATAACCTTGTTTGAATATCTGATCCGGCCTTGAAAGAAGGTGATTTATGGGATCGACAAACCCTCATCATTTCAAGAATCGGCATCTGAGAACAAGATTTTCCTCTATAACACAAAGAGCAGAGCAAATCAGTTAAGTCTCTACTAGAAGCTACAACTTTGTTTATGTAAGAGTCATACAAGGTTACAAGGTCTGAGAATAGTCTGCCAGTAAGAGTATGGATTTTAGAACAAATAAATAGCTACATACTGCATAAAAATTGGAAGTTTTGAAACTACTTGTCTGATAATTCAGCACTAGCCATGCTACAGCATGTTCTAATTTACCATTTGGTATATGCTTATTGAAAATACTGAAAGTACATGCCAGTGGTCAACTAAATCATAGAAAATTCAAGCCCTATTTTACATGATGGGTGAGACATTGAAAACTGCATGACTTAGAAATGCCAGTCCCATTAAAAGTTAATGAGACTTATGTTCCTAAATCACTTACTCTCTTTGGAAAATCTCACCCATTTTCGTTTCCAGGGCTACTGCTGCCAATCACCAATATTTTTCAGATAGTACATTTTTTGTAATTATCTGGCATAATAAAAGCACCAAAATTGTTTCCTGAGAAAAACAAATCCAGAAACCCAAAAATACTGCAGCACTTCTGTTTCACTTTCTGTACCAATGATGAGAGGATTCTGCGAAGACAGACTTTTTTTTACAGGATCTGAAAAATTTCTATAGTAATCAAACATATATGCCCATATTAAGCACCATAGACTGCCAAATTCCAGAGAAACAGAAAACACTCTAGACTTGTGCATGGAATCACTTTTATGTGTTATTTCAAATGCCCTTCCTGAAGTTCTTATGGTGATCCGCGGAGGGAGGGGGGAAGAATTCTGAAGATAAAAGTAAATTCCAGTGCCATTTCTATGATTGTGGAACCATGGGAAGCCAGGCACTGAATTTATCACAGTATTTACATTACTGTTACAAATCCAAATGTTTCACCTATTTTCTAGGAATACTTCACCTTGGTTAAAAAGAACCAAGAAATCACGGTGCAACGGTAATACAATTAGGGCATTACCGATGCACCCAAACTTGTAGATTGTGCAAGGAATATCAGGTTGCAACCTGTATAAGTGCAGGTAACTGTGCAAAAAGGGGCTAAAACTGTTTTTCTTTAATAATTGTATTCTCTGCCATGCATTGTCAGGGATTGAAGAAAGCACATGCCCAGCTTTCATTATCTGAAGATAACCTTCCAAATGTAAACCAGTGCAGACCTGTCTTCCTGAGTCTGCAAACTGGCAGTTCCAGAGCTTCTATTCCGCCTCACAATGCTGCCAAGCACTAGCAGCTTTGGTCAGTTTCACTGCTGTTATTCAGAACCCCAGGGGTGACGGTAAAACTGAGAAAAATGGTGCCTCTTTCAGGAAAAGTAAGTTCAAGCAGAATCAGGCACTGGAGCTATTCATAGAGAAGCTCAATCTCGCTTCCCTCCTCCGTGGAGTAGGAGGAGGGAGGGAGGATTTCTCCCTTTGGGTCTTGAAAAAACAAGAGTGAAAAACAGAGTGCTGGGCTATGGGGGAGATCTGTGTGTGTCAGGGCACTGCGGGTCTGTGTGGGGCATTGTGCAGTTATGGTGTGGGGCTGTGGGGAAGGGCACTGAGAGGAAGGAAGGAAGGGAGGGGAAATCTGTGTGTTTTTGGTAACTAGAGAGTGGGGGTTTGTTTGGGGGGTGCTGTGCAGCTTTGGGGGGGATTTGGGGAGGGGTGTGCTGGGCGTGGTGTGTGTGCACAGAACTGTGCATTTGTGGTGGAAGAGTTGTAGGGGGGTGCTGGGCAGGGGAGCTCTGTGGCACAGCATGGGCGCACCCAATAGGAAAGGGCACGCTGGTAGCACAGGGCCAGGCGGACCAGTGTGCCTCTGGCTCCCAACGGGCTGCGCACCTGTGTCTGTCTGTCTCCCCAGCTCCACCAACGTGGCCTGATAGTTCACGCCATGCGATCTGGTCACCCTCCCGCTCCCTCCATCCTTCACTCCCTTCCCTGCGTCCCCCCAGCCCAGTCCTCAGTCCCGGACCCTTTCGCCATCCGTCCCTGCCCCATTCGTCCCCTCCGTCCCGTCCCTGCGCCCCCAGCCCTGTCCTCTGTCCTGCCTCCATCCGTCCCTGCCCCTTCGTCCCCTCCGTCCCGTCCCTGCGTCCCCAGCCCTGTCCTCCGTCCCGTCCGCCTCCATCCGTCCCTGCCCCTTCGCCCCTCCGTCCCATCCCTGCGTCCCCCAGCCCTGTCCTCCGTCCCGTCCCCTGTCTCCATCCGTCCTCCAGTTCATTTGCAGCCCAGCTCAGCCCCGGGCCCTTTCTCCAGGTGGGGCCGGGCAGCTCCCCTGCTCTGCGATCCAGCACCGGGAACCGCGGATCAACTGGAAGGATGTGCAGGGTGGGGAGGGATACTCGCATTTCTGACACCTGCCTGCCTCAGGGCTTTCTCCTGCCCGCCGCGAGGATCGCGAGGGAGGGCAGCAGCGTGCCGCTGAGAGCCGTGTCCAATTGGCCGGGTGGCTGCCTGCAGACAGCACGGGGGAGAGAACCAGACAGCCCTGTAACGCCGCCGCTGCTCGGGACCCGGATCCACGCTGCTGTGCCACCGAGACCCATCAAGTGCCACGGGAGCGGGGGACACCCCCCCACCCCAGGGAAGTGTCAGGCGCTGCTCGGGCTGGGAGCCCGGCGGAGAGTCCAGCTGGGGAGAGGCTCAACGGGGGGGGGGGGGTAAAAACGTTGCACCAAAAATATGAAAAAGTTGCAAGACAAAAACCCTTTAATTACAGCTCGGACGGGCCCCTCCGGAGCAGGGGGGCGGGGCCAGCCGCGGTCCCGCCGCCGGGCAGCAGCAGCAGCAGCAGCAGCAGGAGCGGGCGGCGCGAGACGGCTCCCGGGGATTCCCTGCTCGCGCCGCTGCCGGGGGAAGCCGCTGCTGCTGCGAGCTGGTGCGCGGAGGGTGGAGGGGGGGGTGTCCTCGCGGGCGGGGCTCGCGCGCAGAGCGCTGACACTGTCCGTTGGGAACTGTCACGCCGCGCGACCGGGCCGCCCCACTTGTGACGTCACCGCCGTCTGCCCCCCGCCCAACCAGCGTGGTCACCCGGGCTCCGCCCACTGTCGCCGCGGCAACAACCAAAACAAACGTTCTCGGAACACGTGGGGCAGGGAGGGGGGTAAGGCTGGGCCGTGACGCAAACAAAGCAGCTGGCTGGCAGCGCGCGGCAATGACGTCACCGAGGAGGAGTCCGACCCCCCCCCCCGCTCAGCGGCGGATGCAGGGAGGGGACCGAGGGGACGAAGGGGGCAGGGACGGATGCAGACAGGGGACGGGACGGAGGACAGGGCTGGGGGGATGCAGGGACGGGAGTGAAGGATGGAGGGAGCGGGAGGGTGACCAGTTGTTTACAGATTCTGAATGATGCTTTGTTTTGATTCTTGTGAAAGCTTCCTTATTTATTTTCGTGGCCCAGGGTTGTCTCCCTGGTTTCCCTGTTTATATATTATATAATAAGCATGTTAATCAAGGGTGATCATGTTAGGTTCTTTTCATCCGTGGTTTAAAACAATTAGAGAAACTCTTTCTTTTCCCCCCCTTAGCTTAGTCTGCAGAAAAATTCACAAGATGAAATAAGCTCTGTGTGGGTTTTTCCCATGTAGAGCAGTGAAATTGTCCTATTTGTTTTTCTATTTCATATTTCTGTACATGTTAATTTATTTTTATTCCTAAACCATTCCATAAGTTCCTATGTTTAAATATAATTTGAAAATCAGAGTCACTCTGGGCAAAAATTAGAATTAAATTCTTTATTAGAAGTACATCATTAAGCATAAAGAATGAGGAGTACTTGTGGCACCTTAGAGACTAACAAATTTAATAGCTCTGTAAAGGCAAAAGGGAAAGGGCATGGGTGGAAATGAAAAGTGCAGGCATTTGAAGAGGGATTTCACTGGAGAGAGGATGAGGCTTGGAGATGGTAGCACACATTTAAAAAATCATATTGCTTGTGTTTCAGGCAAAGATTAGGCATTTATTTACCTTTAAAATACATTTTTAACTGGATTTTCAAAACAGTTGCTCTCAGAAACCACTGTGTAACTTAACCCCCTTAATTTAATTGTCTAGTAATTGATAGAATTAGAAACCACAGATATTAAGAAAGATTACACCAGAGGTTATCAAGGTAATTCGCTGGACTGCATTTCTGGCATCTTTTGCATGATGCTGCAGAATATTTGGGGCACGGGACCATTGTTTTGTTAGACAGTGCCTAGAACAATGAGGCCCCGAACCCTGATTGGTACAAATCATAATAGAAAGAACTGGGTGGAAATTGCTGAAGGGCTCGATCTTGCTCTAATTGAAGTCAATGGAAAAAATTCCATTGATTTCAATGGTGTAGAATTGAACCACAAAGGAGGCAGTTGGGGGAGGGATACCGCTGGGATAGGTTTACAGAAGGACAAGTGGCATTTGGGACTTCAGACACCTTGCAGAGCCAGAATGAAGTGACATACACAGAAGCAAAGACAGAGGGGTGGTTGGTGAAGCTGTTAACAGCTGGGAGGTCCAGATATGTGAGCCACACTCAACAAAGTGAACATGTACAAGCACCGGGGCCAGAGTTTATTGTTTCCTGGATACTTTAAACAGGATCATTACATGCTGAAATAGATGAGTATTGCTAGAGTTATGAAGGCAAAATTGTCCTGTTAGATTGCACCTGGGGAAATCTGGGTTTTGTTTTATCTGTTGGTTTTATGGTTACTGTATATTTTGTTCCTGTCCTCTTTATAAAGTGCTGCTGATTTTTTTATATTGTTCCTTATTCATTTGATGCCAGGGCCTTATTATATCCAGTTGTTGTTTTTAGGCTACTCTTGTGGAGTATGAAATAGAATTAAAAGGCCACATTTTCAAAGGATCCTCCTCTATTCAGGCGTGTAGAAGTTTTCATGCAAATAGCAGCATGTGCATGTTTCAGGTAACAGCAGATGCATGCACAGGTGATAGATTCAGACTTGCAGTGCTCAGAAAGTGTGCATACAGATATTTGCATGGATTTAAATAGAGGCCACTTTTTGAAAACGTGTCAAAAATATCAGTAAGTTAGGCCACCTTATAACTAGGTTACATTTAAATAGCTACATAAGTGGGATCAGGGAGATCTACTTTGTCCTGAGCTGTTACAATTGAAAAGTGCTGGGTCACTTTAATAATTTCAAACCCCTATAAAGAACCCCTTGTTATGGCAGGAGTCTTGTAGGTGATGTATGTGATGATGAATATGCCAGAAAAATTCCAAGATATCGTGTGTAATTGAGCAAAACCCCAGGTTTAATGGAATTGAAAAGTACTTGTGTCACAGATGTAGGCAATTACTGTTCATAAAGGGGCACCCACAACTTGAAAATCATTTCAATCAGAAAATGCTGCATCTACTATTGTTACAATTAGCCACGGAGGTTGCTGTCACTGAAAGGGATTAATGAAAAATAACATTTTCATCTCTTGTTTTCATTTGTTTGCTGTGTGCATTTGGCAGGTCTCTGTGTAATAGTCCTTGTGTGATGGTGCCTGCCCTTCCTATGCTACTGAAGAATGTGCTGATCAGTACTGTGGTAGCAGAACTGAAACTGAAAAGGTAGCAGGCAGGACTATGCACAAAGAGAAAAGGGATGTAGACCTGCCCTTTGTACCCTGCAGGACCTGTGGTCACAGGCCCTTCCTAATTTGGGGGGAACCAAGGAATATAAAAAGTAATCTCTTGTAAATTGAACCAATGTTGTCTGACTGCTAGAGTTGGAATCTTGATACTAATTTTTCCTAATGATTGTAAGTTATTTACAGTCACCTGGCTGGCCTTTGAGGACTGACAAATCACAGCCAGAAGCTCTTTGATTTTTGGGAAGGCCCCAGATCATTTTGCAGCTGGAGTGGGCAGCACCACTGAGGCTACCGTTGATACACTAGGACCATCACAAGTTCTTCTGCTGAGCATCCAGCATGACGTTTGACCACAAAAAGGGGCAGACAAATAGAAGAGGCAACATCGTATGTAGTGGGCTCAGGGATGAAAACAAGGGACTAATCCTAGCGTTGACACTGGCTCCCACTGTGGCCCTGGTCAAGTCACATAGGCCAAAATTTCCATACTTGAGTGCCTATAGTTATGTACCTAAATCATTGACTTTAATAGGGTATTAGAGCAGTGGAAGCTACTCCAGCCATTGATCTTTTCCCATTTTGCATACTGAGGAGGGACAGTGCTTCCTTGTGTCCCCCCTTGCAAGGATTCCCAGCACCCACGAGTTACTCATGTGGGTATTGAACATAAAATTTTCCCCATGCAAAAATACATTTTGTTTTCAAACAATCCAAGGACTTAGTTGACACGGAGAATTTTTTTAGAAAAAGGGCAAAATAGCTTGACATTTCAAAAGAAATCACTGTTTAATTTTCTTTATAGTTCAAACATTATTTTAAAGGAGTTGAACTCAGATGTTCCTGAGGTTTAACAATGACTTGTATACATAGCTCCCAGAATGGAACCTGTGCAAACAAAAATAAACAATAATAGTGTCTTTAAATTCACTGTATTTTTAAAGACACACAGAGGAGAATCAGCCAGGCTGATTCATTGTATTTTCCTGTGCTGATGAAGGAATTAGAGACAATAACAGAGCTTGACAAACCAGCTAGAGCCACCAAACCAACTGGAGGGTTAAATCTATCAATCAGCAGTAAATATGAAATATAGGGGGGTGGGATCAGGGCGATGCCCTGGGGAGAAGCCCAGAGAACTCCTCTTCCCCAAATGTCAGAAGAGGGAAGGTGCTGGGATTTTTATCCGAATGCCCTCCTGAGTCCGATTGAGAGATTCAGGTTCTTTAACATTATAGCTGTCCCAAGTTTGCATAGTGCAATGCTTGAATTTACATGAAGAGAAAGTAGAGAGTAAGTAGTAAAGTTCTTCCAATTTTAAACTAGATGTATATTAAATTAAATCTGTGCTAATTAATCAGATGCATAAAGAGTATTTAAGACAACAGCTCAGCCCTCTCACCCACCCTCTCCATCACCATTGTCAACTTTCTGATGTGTTTTTATGGATAAACTGAACTGATCTGACTGGCTGAATCAAACAATAAGTTGTTCTAAACGAATCACGATGCTTCAGGTCAATAACTGTTTGGGAAACATCTGTTACGTTACTGCTTCAACATTCAGCTGAGAAAATTATTAGATATATATTCTGATAATTTGAACAGAAACAAAGTCATCGTAACAGAACATTGAGAGAGGATGAAAGCCTTAGGTTTTGAAAATAAATATCTCACGTCAACATTTTTTCCATAAATGCTTCGCAGCGGAGACCATTATCCTAAGATAACATTCTCCAGCAGAGAGATGATCTCTTAATTAGAGCAACATGTAAACTACTTTAGATGCTTGATACAAATCCTGCAAACTGATTCATTGATACTTTTACTAAGATGAATTTTGTTATCATGGGATGAAATCCTGGCCCTATTGTAGTTTATAGAACGAGGAGTACTCGTGTCACCTTAGAGACTAACACATTTATTTGGGCATAAGCTTTCATGGCTAAACCCACTTCATCAGATGCATGCAGTGGAAAATACAGTAAGAAGATATATATACAGAGAACATGAAAATGGGAGTTGCCATACCAACTCTAACAAGATTAATCAATTAAGGTGGGATATTATCAGCAGGAGAAAAAAACTTTTGTAGTGATAATCAGGATAGCAAACAGTTGACAAGAAGGTGTGAGTAACACTAGGGGAAAAATTAGCATGGGGAATTTTTTTTGGAAAAGTTATTTTGTTGAAGAATTGCGACTTTTAGGTCTGTAATCAAGCGTCCAGGGAGGTTGAAGTGTTCTCCGACTGGTTTTTGAATGTTATAATTCTTGACGTCTGATTTGTGTCCTTTTATTCTTTTATGTAGAGACTGTCTGGGTTGGCCAATGTATATGGCAGAGGGGCATTGCTGGCACATGATGGCATATATCACGTTGGTAGATGTGCAGGTGAAGGAGCCCCTGATGGTGGGGCTGATGTGATTAGGTCCTATGATGGTGTCCCCTGAATAGATATGTGGACTGAGTTGGCAACTGGCTTTGTTGCAAGGATAGGTTCCTTGGTTATTATTGTTGTTGTGTGGTGTGTGCTTGCTTCAGGTTGGGTCTCCCAAGGTCTGCGAGAGTGAGGGATCATCCTTCAGGATAGGTTGTAGATCCTTGATGATGCGCTGGAGAGGTTTTAGTTGGGGGCTGAAGGTGACGGCTAGTGGCGTTCTGTTATTTTCTTTACTGGGCCTGTCCTGTGGTAGGTCACTTCAGGTACTCTTCTGGCTCTGGAACACCTGGCATTGGCCACTGTCGGTAGACAGATACTGGGCTAGATGGACCTTTGGTCTGAGTCGGTACGGCCGTTCTTATGTTCTTATACTTGGGGGAAATGACTAGCAACCTGGCTACCATGGCATGAGCTACCTTTGACAACTGATTGCCTCCTTATTACCAGAACATCATTACAGAAAGGAAGCTTGTAATGAAACAGGGCCATATGTGGATAGCCGATAGCCTCTTGCTGTGCTCATTTGGGTTTGTACTGTAGTACGGTGCAGTGTTTCTTTACAAAGGGCAATTGTTTGCTACTTTCCTTAGTAGGGACTAGGTGAAAATAAGATGAAAAAATCCAGCTTTTTGTTGGATATTGTTTATCTGCTCCTTGCACATTCAGGGTAATAGCTTAGAACTTTCACGAAACTGAAGTTGCATAAAATGAGTTTTGTTTTAATACAGTTTAATTTAATTACTTTCAATTCTCTGATAAACACAGCATTGGAGTGGTGAAAAGGACTGTCACAAAGATAAGAATGGCAATAAAATATATACTGAAAACAACAGATGAGTAAGAGCTTCATTTTTTAAATAGTACATAGAAAGAAAAAACTATTATATATTAAGAAAAAAATAGGGAAATTAACAAACGAAAAAAAACCTTCATTTAACGTTACTTACGTTTGCTTTCATCAATAAAATAAACCATAAAATAATTAGGAAATACAAAGTCAAAATTTTCAAAAACGATTAAAAGGTTACGAAATTTCACGTTCTCTTGTTAGCAAATGTCCAAATAAGTGTTGCCCTGGGCACCCTTAATTCAGTCCTCTTGTGCATTTCCATGATGATGCAGACTTTCATTACCTGATCCCAGGAAGAATATCAGCAGGAAGAAATGGAATAAGAGGAAAGAGAAGATGAGAAAAGAGGAAAGGAGGAAGAGGGAAGCCCAAAAGGACAAATTTCAAACACCCGCAGTGAGTCACAGATTCATAAATTCCATGGCCGAAAGGAACCACTCTGGTCTGACTTTCTATTTAACATCGGCCATTGAATTTCCCTGAAAATAATTCCCAAAGAAATTAAATCAGATTGTTTAGAAAATCACACAATCTTGATTTTTTTAAAAAAAGGCTAGTTGTGGAGGATCCAGCACAACCCTCGGTGAATGGCTCCAAACCCTGAGGTTAAAAATGCACGCTTTCTCTCTAGTGTGAATTGGTCTAGGCTTCAACTTTCAGCCATTGTCTGCTCTTAACCTTTATCTGCTAAAGTGAAGAGCTCATTAGTAAATATTTCTTCCCTTAGGCTCACCGCTTACCCTTCTCTTTGAATGAGCTCCTGTACTCTGTCAGCACAAGGAGGGTTTTCTAACTTTTCATCATTCATGTGGCTCTTCTGTGAACCCTGTCCAATGTGAGAGCATCTGTCTCAAACTGTGGACACCAGAAGTGGACACAATTTTCCAGGAGTGGTTGCACCAGTGCTCAGTACACAAATATGGAACCTCTCTATTTCTACTTGAGATTCTGCTCTTTGTATGGCTCCAAGAGTCACATTTGCCCTTTGGCCACTGGGAACTCATGGGAGCTGATTATCCCCCATGACCCCAAGTCTTTTTCAGAGTTGGTGGTTCCCAGGTTTGAATCCTCTATCTTGTACACAGAGCCTATATTATGTCTTACTTTCTACACAGGTGATGACTTCTTTCGACAAAATCTAAACACAGAAATGAAAAACTCACAAAGTATCTCCTCCCACCAATCCCCTTGGTCCTCACAGAGAGACAGCAAAGATGGAGGCTTGCTGCAACCAGGCTACAGGGTCTCCAAGCTCCCCTGCCCCATCCCTGTCCTGCCTGGCTGTTGTCAAGGGAGCTCTGTGAGGTCACATCCGCCTCATCGTCTTTGCCCAATAGGCTGAATTCTGCCAAAGACCTTTGTGAAGTCACTGCCACACTCACCTTCCTTTTTCACAGAGGTGTCAGTTGAGAAACAATTTGATGGCCTAATCCGGCCTCTATATCTCAGGCTATGAAATTTCACACACTTAGCACCATATTAAGCCCAATCGCTTGTAGGAATTCACTAAAAGGCACTTTCCAGAATGACAACAAGTTGTGATGTGAGGATAGCTGGAAACAGAGAATCCACCTTTCCCTAGGTAATTTGTTCCAGTGGCTAGTGTCTCTCACTGTCAAAAATGTGTGCCTTACATTTCATTTGAATTTCTCAGGCTTCAGCTGACAGCCATTGGTTCTTGTTGTGCCTTTCTTGGCTAGATTGGAATTAGCCCTGCCCCATGAAACTGATCTCCTGTCCTGCTGGGAGCCCTCAGGCAGGAGCAGCCCAGTAGGTGCCTCCTAGCTGTTTGTCTTCTGGATTTGGGACAGGACTTCTGTATGGATGCTCTCCGTAGGGATATCAGATGCACCTCCAGAGGCAGTGCAGAAGCAAGTGCACTGCATCAGCCTGTCATTGGGATCAGGGCTGGCCTTGGCAGCTTCTGCTTCAGCCACATCTCGGGTGCCCAGTCTCAGGGCTTGACCCTGTGGCCACCTCCACATTTGGGAATGTCTTGTAGTTTCAGAACGGTTGGTGGCTCCTTCCCTCCAAGCCCAGGTCTGAAGGCAGGATGGCAGTGAGGGTGGCAAGGCTGTGACTCTCCTGCAACAACCTTTGAACTCTTCCACTCTTCCATTTTGGTGGGGAAGCCCACTCAAACAACATCTAATTGAGATGGACGTGTTCCCAGGGAATGTCTCAATTACAAGGAATCAACATTTCCCAGCTGAAATAAATGTTGTGCTGGAAAACTTTCTTTTTTTTTCCTTTCAAAAGGACTTTTGGCTTCAGATTTTTTATTATTTTTTTAGACTGTGGCTTTTCTGTTTTGTAACACAAGCAGACAAGTTAGAGAAAACATAAAATATTCTTGCTGAAAGTTTGCAATATCTTGTCAATTTGTTTATTAAGACCAGAACAATAGCACATAAGAACTCAAAAATCAGAGGGAGAGAACATAGGCTACTGCCTATAACAGAGAGGCACAACTCACTGGGTACTCATGACTGACTGGTGCTAAGTCCCAAGTTTGTTCTGCCTTACTGAGCTGCCTAGCATGCAAGCACGTACAGAAACGCTGCCCAACATGTAACGTCATAGTATTCAATTTTAACACAACTGCAAATACATCAGAGCATCAACATTTTCTGTTTTATAAGGTTCTCCTTTTTGGAACCCTTTGTTTCTAAAAAGTCATGCGAGACTTGAATCAAATTCTCAGAGACTAATTATCATGTGTGTGGCATCATCATTAATGCGTGTTCTATGTAGTTAGGTTATTGTCTTCTTTAGAAACAGGAGTACTTGTGGCACCTTAAAGACTAATAAATTTATTTTGCCACAAGTACTCCTGGTTTTTATGGATACAGACTAACACGGCTGCTACTCTGAAACCTGTCTTCTTTAGGAAATTTGGGGAAACAGGAGCCCTGGGAAACCCTGTCTCTCCTCCTCCTCATACACACTGCACATTTGCTGCTACCTGGTGCTGGCTGAGCAGTAGCATTGTGACATCAGAGAGGATCCACCACTCAGCACCCGTCCCTCCAGTTCATTTGCATACTTATGGAGAATGAATAGTAACCTGGCTACCATGGCAAGAGCTATCTTGATGACTGATTGCCCCCTTATTACCAGAGCATCATTACAGAAAGGAAGTTTGTAAAGAAACAGGGCCAGATGTGGATAGCCGCGATAGCCTCCTGCTGTGCTCATTTGAGTTTGTACTGTAGTAGGGTGCAGTGTTTCTTTACAAAGGGCAATTGTTTGCTACTTTCCTTAGTAAGGACTAGGTGAAAATAAGATGAAAATTCCAGCTCTTTTCTTGGATATTGTTTATCTGCTCCTTGCACATTCAGGGTTATAGCTTAGAACTTTAGCGGAAACTGAAGTTGCATAAAATGAGTTTTGTTTTAATACAGTTTAATTTAATTACTTTCAATTCTCTGATAAACACAGGACTGAGTGGTGAAAAAGGGACCTTCACAAAGATAAGAATGGCAATAAAATATATATTGAAAAGAACAGGTGAGTAAGAGCTTCATTGTTTAAACAGTACATAGAAAGAAAAAACTATTATATATTAAGAAAAAAAATTAACATTACTTTTAAGTTTGCTTTCATTAATAAAATAATTAGGAAAAGAAAGTCAGGATTTTCAAAAATGATTAAAAGGTTACGAAATTTTTACTCTTCAGCTGACAGCCATTGGTTCTGTTGTGCCATTTTGGCTAGATCGAATTAGCCCTGCCCCGTGAAATCCGATCTCCCTGTCCTGTTGGACCTCAGCCAGGAGAACCCAGTAGGGGCCTCCTAGCTGTTTCTCTGCCCGGCTGGGGACAGGACTTCCTCTCCGTGGGGATATCAGACGCACTTGCAGAGGCAATGCAGAAGTGAGTGTGCTGCATCAGCCCGGTGTTGGGCCCAGGCTTTGGCCTTGGCAGCTTCTGCTCCAGTCACATCTCTGGGTGCCCGGACTCAGAGCTTCTGGCCCCTGTGGCTGCAGCCAGGGCTAGCACTGGGCTCAGGACTTTCATGCCCTTCCCAACTCCTGACGGCACCTGGGTACCTGGGCTCAGGGCTTGCCTGGCATCTGAAGTGAGAGCTCTGGGCTCCCTTGCAGTTCCTTCTGGGGCTCAGGGTCCATTTCTCTGAATGCCCCGAAATGGTAGGAGCCAAGCTGTTCTAAGTAATAGGTAGGAGCTGAGGTGCTACAACATGAAACCTCTCTGAGGCTCTTATCTGCTCCACAGGGACGCCTGTCTTCTCACCACTGGGGCCGGGAAAGGGGAAACCCCAAGGAGGCTCCTCCTCGCGCCACAGGCTGTCGGGGGCAGAGAATTCACCCCAAGGCCACGCTTTATGAGTCTGTATCATAACACGATGCATACAACAGCACTGCACAAAGTTTATAAACGTCACCTTAATCCCTCTGATGGTTCCTAACGTTTAAAGGTTCCTTTCTCAAAAAAATCTTGGAGCTGGGGGTACCGCTGAGCTTCCTCTGTCTCCCAGCCTGGGCTCCTCTCACACTGCTGCTGGGAGAAGATGGCCGCCTCCCGGCCCCTGCACTCACACAACCTTTGCACAGGCAGGTGGACACACCCAGCTGCAGGGACCAGGAAGCTTCTCCTGTGCTCCCCAGCCTAGGTCCCCTCTAGTGCTGCAGCGTCTTGCCCTGGCCAAAGCCTGACGTGGATCACTTTATTACCCAGTCTGCTCCTCCTCCAAGTGGGAGAGGATCATGCACCAGTCCCTGGTCCTGAGCAGGTGCCCCAACCACATCTTAGCAAAACTAGGAAGAGTTTTAGGGGAAATAGAAACACACATTGGATTAACTATGCAAAAGATAGGCTTGAAAGGGATTGTAAGCAATGAGCGCACAGCTCAATGCAGGTTACCCAAGAACTGAACCAAAAGAACCTTCCTGCCTTTGGCCTCAGCGGCAGATCTGGGGCGGTGAGAGCTGAATTCCAGACTCACTTTCCTGCTCAGCCGCAGTTTCTTTCCCCCAGGCCCTTCCCTGCCGGCAGGCTCTGCTCAGCGAAGCTGGCTCCAGCCAACGCAAAGTGTAAGCTGAACACCTCTCTGCCCCCTGTGAGCTGGGCACAAAGGGGGCTAATGCAGATCTCTCCCATGGGCTGGCAGACCCCTCGGCTGGGGCAGCAGCAGCATCCCAGGCACCCACTGGCCCCAGCAGCTCTCCCACACTCCAAATGCCCTGCAATCCGCATTACACACCCGCCGGCCTCACAGCTCCTTCCCCCTTACCCTCCATGGTCTCAAGGGGCTCATAGACTCGAAGGTCAGAAGGACCATAATGATCATCTAGTCCCACCCTCCTTCACAACGCAGGCCACACAATCTCACCCATCCACTTCTATAGCAAACCCCTAACCTATGTCTGACTTACTGAACTCCTCAAATTGTGCTTTGAAGACGTCAAGCTGCAGAGAATCTCTCTCTCAGCAAAAGTGACCAGTGCCCCATGCTGCAGAGAGGAAGGCAGAAACCCTCCAGGGCCTCTGCCAATCTGCCCTGGAGGAAAATTCCTTCCCGAATTCCCAAAAATGCTGGATCACTTAAACCTTAGCATGTGGGCAAGACTCACCCAGCCAGCACCCACGAGAGAATTCCTCTGCAGTAACTCATACATCCCAACCCATTCTAACATCCCATCCAGACCATCAGTGCATACTCTACCTGTTGATCATCAAAGATCAATTGCCAAATTCATTGCCAAAATTAGGCTAGCCCATCATACCATCCTCCTATAAACGTATTAAGCGTGAAGGTCTTGAAGGCCAGATACATGTCTTTTGCCCCCAATATCTCCCTTGGAAGGCAAAAGTTCTAAACTCCTGCTTAGTACGTCCACTGATAGCCACTCGGTTCTTCTTCTTCTGCCAGCATCGCTTGCGGGAGAACAAGGACTCCGCACATCTGGCTAGTCGTACTCTATCTTTGTTTCCAAGAATGAAAACAAAACTGCTACCACCCCAGAGGACCGGAATGGATTTCAGCCTGGATGTGGACAGCTTTGCTCAGTGTTTGTACATTTTAACAGGAATATATTGGAATGATGAAATTCATTTCATGTCCCCTGCTGCAGTTGAACTCCTGAACATACATGAGATGGATATGAAAATATAGATCAATTAAAAAAAGAGGACATGTAAGAGAGCAGCTGGATTCTGAACCAGAAACCTCTCGATCCGCCTCCTCAAATGGCACCACCACTGAGTCTCTGAGGCAG